>NC_047661.1:615560-760196 GCF_011762505.2 Arvicanthis niloticus
CCCCATTGTGCAAAAAAGGGAAAAACTTTCCACTGTCCACCACAGGGACGTCCTTCCCACCATCCACCAAAAGGACACACTTCCCACTGTCCACCACAGGGATGTCCTTTCCACTGTCAACACCGGGATGTTCGTTTGGTTACCACAGAGATGTCCACCCCACTGTCCACCAAAGAAATGTCCTCCACACTCTCCAACACAGGAAAGTCCTCCCCACTGTCCACCTTAGGGACGTCTTCCCCACTGTCCACCACAGGGATATTTTTCCCACTGTCCACCACAAGTACTTCCTTCTCACTGTCCATCACAGAGATGTCCTCACTACTGTCCACCACTGGATCCTCCTTTCCACTGTCCACTACAGGATCATCCTCTCCACTCTCCAAGAGAATAAAATTCTCCCCACTGTCTAACACACAGATATCCTGAACACTGTCCATCACAGGGACGTGGTCCTCACTGTCAATGACAGACATGTCCTCTTCACTGTCCTTCACAGGGACGTCATCCTAATTGTCCACCACAGGGATGTACTCCTGTGCACCACAGGAACGTTCTACCCCTCTCCACCACAAAGATGTACTCTTCACTATCCACCCCACTGAAATCCTTTCTGCTGTCCACCACAGGGACGTCCTCCCCACAGTCAACCACAGGGATTTCCTCCTCACTGTACACCAGAGCAAAGTCCTCCACACTGTTTACCTAAGGGACATCCTCCCCACTGTCCACCACAATGAAGTCCTCCCTACTGTCCACCACAGAGATGTCCTTTAGTGCACAAAAGGTACATCCTCCTCACTGTCCACCAGAAGGACATCATTCTTACTGTCCACCACAGTAATGTCTTCCCCACTGTCCACCACAAGCACATTTTCCACAATGTCCACCACAGTTTCATACTCCTGTGCACCACAGAGATGACTTCCCCACTGTCCTTCACAGAAACATCCTTTCACTGTCCACCACAGAGATGTCATCACCACTTCCTGCCACAAAGACGTCTGCCTCACTGTCCACCACAGTGAATTCCTCCCACTGTCCACCACAGAGACATCCTTTTCATGTTCACCAATAAAACATCCTCTCCACTGTCTGTCCACCACAGGGCATCCTCTCTTCTGACCACCACAAACCTGTCCTCCACACTGTCCAAAAAAGATGTCCTTCCCACTGTTCACCACAGGGACATTCTCCCCACTGTCCACCACAGAGATGTCCTCCACACTGTCCACCAAAGTGTTGTCCTCCTGTGCACCACAGGGACGTCCTCTTCAATATTCACCACAGGGAGATCTTCCCCACTGTCTACCACAGGGACGTCCTTCTCAGTGTCCACCACAGAGATGTCCTCTCCACTTTCCACCACAGGGATGTCCTCCCAACTTTCAACGAAAGGGGCGTCCTCCCCACTGTCCATCACAGTGATATGCTACCCACTGTCCACCACAGAGATGTCCTTTCAATTGTCCACCACAGGAACATCCTCCCCAGTGCCACCAAATTTACATCCTTTTCACTGTCCACCACAGGCCCATCCATCCCACTGTACACCACAGGAACATCCTCCCCACTGTACACCACGGGAACATCTTCCCCACTTTCCACCACAGGGACATCCTTTTCACAGTCCATCACATGGACATTCTCCACACTGTCCTGTTGGGCCTAACATGAGGTCTAATCTCCATTCCACCTTCACCCTTCAGTCACGTACACAGTTCAAGGGCATGAACAGGCCCTAGAGAGATTTACATACTTATGAGGTACCTGAAGGCCAGAGGTGGAGCAGATTAAACATTTCTCCCCAGCCCCTCCTTCCTTCTCCCCTCCCCCTTTTAACTCAGGTCAATCCTGGGTTTTAGGGAGTATGTATCCAGATCCATCCACTGTCCACCATGTGAATAAACCAGTTTTGGAAACCCAAGGACTTCCTCGTGTGTTGGGGCTGTGCCACCATGAGGAACTGTGAGGAGCCTGGGAGAGGCTTTTAGTTAATGAGCAGCCAGGCCCAACTTCCAGCTGGAGGAACCCAGAGCGTTCCCAGCCGACTACCCACACCATGGCGGGAGGAACCCTGGGATCCCCAGCCTTATTTTTTTCCTTACACTGTCCACCACAGGGATGTCCTTCCCATTGTTCATCACAGGGACATCCTCACCACTGTGCAACACAAGGACATCCTCACCCCTGTCCACGACAGGAACATCCTCCTGTGCACAACAGTGACGTCCTCTGCACTATCCAGCACAGGGAATTGCTTTCCACTGTCCACCAAAGAGATGTTTTTTCCACAGTCCATCACAGGGACATACTCCCCACTGTCTACCACAGGAGCATTCTTCACACTGGCCAACTCAAGAAAGTCCTCCTCACTGTCCAAGGGAAAGATGTCCTGCTCACTGTTCACCACAGGATCATCCTTCCCACTGTCCTCCACAGGGCTGTCCTCCCCACTGTCCAACACAGTGTCATCCTCCTGTGCACCACAGGGACGTGTGGCCCACTGTCCACCACAGAGACATCCTCCCCACTGTCCACCATAGGTACATCCTCCCCAGTGTCAACCACAGAGATATCTTTTCTGTCCACCACTGGGACGTCCTCCCCACTGTCCACCACAAGGAATTCTTCCCCACTGTCAACCACAGTGAAATCCTCCCCACTGTCCACCACAGGGACATACTGCTCACTGTTCACCACAAGGATGTTCTCCACAGTGTCCACAATAGGGACATACTTCTCAGGGTCCACACCAAAGATGTCATCCCCACAGTCCACCATACTTGTGTCCTCCTCACTGTTAACCACAAGAACATCCTCCCCAGTGATAACACAAGGACGTCCTCCCCATTGTTCACCACAAGACATTCTCCCCATTGTTAACCACAGGGAAGTTTTTCCCACTGTCCACCACAGGGACGTCTTCCCCAGAGTCCACCACCAGAACCTCCTCCCCACTGTCCTTCACAAAAATTCCACCCCACTGTTCGGCAGAGGGATGTCCTCCTCACTGTCCACCACAAGGATGTCCTACTCACTTACCACCACAGAGATATCCTCTGCACTGTCCACCACAGGGATGTATTCCTTGCACCACAGAAATGTGCTCCCCAGTGTCCACCACCAGAACATCCTCCTCACTGTCCACCCCACTGAAATCCTCCCCACTGTCCACCACAGGGACGTCATCCCCACTGTCCACAACAGAGATTTCCTCCTCACCCTCCACCATAGGAAAGTTTTTTTCTACTGTCCATCACAGAGCGACATCCTACTCATTGTCCAGCCCACTGTCCACGACAGAGACATCCTCCTGTGCACCACATGACATCCTCCCCACTGTCCACCACAGAGATGTCATTTCCACAGTCCACTCTGTAACGTCCTCCCCACAGTCCACCACTGAGACATCCACCTCACTGTCTACCATTGGCCCATCCTCCTCACTGTCCAGCACAGGCACATCCTTCCCACTGTCCAACACAGAGACGAACTTCCCACTCTCCACCACAGAGACGTAATCCCCACTGTCAACCACTAGGACATTCTCTCCACTGTCCACCACTGGGATGTCCTCCTGTGTATGACAGAGATGTCCACCCCACTGTCCATCACAGAAATGTCCTCCCTACTGTCCACCACAGGGAAGTCCTACCCACTGTCCACCTTAGGAATCTCCTCCCCACTGTGCACCACAGGTACATCCTCCACACTGTCCACCACAGGTACGTCCTCCTCACACTCCACCACAAATATGTCCTCACCACTGTCTACCACGGGGACATCCTTTCCACTGTCAACCACAGGGACATCCTCCCCACTGTCCACCACAGTAATGTCCTCCTTAGTGTCCACCACAGGGATGTCCTCAACACTGTCTACTAAAGTGATATCCTCCTTATTGTCCACCACATGAAAGTCTTCCCCACTGTCCACCACAGGTACGTCCTCCCCACTGTCCACACAACTGAAATTCTCCTCACTATCCACCACAGGGACATCCTCCCTACTGCCCACCACATGAATGTCTTTTCCAATGTCCATCACAAGGATGTCCTCTCTTCTGTCCATCACAGGTACGTCCTCCTCACACTCCACCACAGAGATGTCCTCACCACAGTATAGCGCAGGGACCACCTTCCACTTTCAACCATGGGGAAATCCTCCCCACTGTCCACCAGAGTGATGTCCTCCTCACTGTCCACCACAGAGATGTCCTCTGGACTGTCCACCAAAGGGACATTCTTCTTATTGTCCACCACATGAACATCTTCCCCACTGTCCACCACAAGGATGTCCTCCCCACTGTCTACACAACTAAAATCCTTCTCACTATCCACTACAGGGACATCCTCCCCACAGTCCAGCACATAGATGTCTTTTTCACTGGCCACTACAAGGATTTCCTTGTTACTGTCCACAACAAAAAGTCCTCCCCACTATCCACCACACTGATGTCCTCCCCATTGTCAACCACAGGGACATCCTCCTCACTGTCCACCCCACTGAAATCCTCCCCACAGTCAACCACAAGGACGTCCTCCCCTCAGTTCACCACGCGGACATCCTCCTCACTGTCCACCACAGGCCCGTCTTCCTCACTGTCCATCACAGGCACATCCTTCCCACTGTCCACCACAGAGACGACCTTCCCACTGTCCACCACATGGATGTAATTCCCACTGACCACCACAGGGACATTCTCGCCACTGTCCAACCACTGGAACATCCTTCTGTGTATGACAGAGATGTCCACCCCACTGTCCAACTTAATGATCTCCCCCCCACTGTCCACCACAGGTACATCCTTCCCACAGTCCACCAAACCTATGTCCACTTCACACTCCACCAAAGAGATGTCCTCACCACTGGCTGCCACAGGGACCTTCTTTCCACTGTCAACCACAGGAACATCTTCCCTACTGTCCACCACAGTGACTTCCTCCTTACTGTCCACCACAGGGATGTCCTCCTCACTGTCCACCAAAGGGACATCCTCCTTATTGTCCACCACATGAACCTCCTCCCCACTGTCCACCACAAAGATGTCCTCCCCACTGTCCACACCGCTGAAATCCTCCTCACTATCCACCACAGTGATGTCCTTCTTACAGTCTACCACAGGGATGTGCTTTCTGCTGTCCACCACAAGGATGTCCTCCAAACTGTCCTCAACAGGGAAGTCCTCCCCACTATCCACCACAGGAATGTCCTCCTCACTGTCAACCACAGGTACGTACTCACTGTCCACTCCACTGAAATCCCCCCCACTTTCCACTCAGGAATGTCCTTACTGTCCACACAGGGACATCCACCTTACTGTCTACCTCGGGGACATCCTCCCTAGTGTCCACCAAGATGCATCCTCTCCAGTGTCCAGCACAGGGACATCATACCCACTGTCCAGCACAGGAATGTCCGTCCCACTGTCCACCAAGAGACAATACATGGCCGGCTAAAACAGTGTTTATACTAAAATCAAATAACACGTTTTAACTCAAACTGCACAAGTAAAGTACATTTAGTGTTTAAAGCGCTTTAAGAGTTGTCTTCAACTCAGGTAGTACATATGCTTTTCTCCTTGGTTATTTTTACAGACGGGAACTGCCATCCATTGTATCATTCATTTTAGCTGCAATATAGGTACTTATTTGTACATGGTATTCAAAACTAAGAATAATGCTTGGCCAGCTAATACAGTGTTTATACCAAATAGAAAAGAATATGTCTTAACTCAAACTGCACAAGTAACATGATTTAGTGTTTTCAGATCTCTAATAGTCGCCTTTAACTCAGGTAGTACACATACTTTCCTATTTTGTATTTATACAGGCAGATACTGCCTGTGATTGTATTATGTGTTTCACCTGCAATTCAGGTACTTATTTGTACATAGTATACAAAATAAAGCACAATGCTTGGCTAGTTACTACAGTGTTTATACCAAAATCAGAAGAACACATCTTAACTCAAACTGCACAAGTAATGTGCATTTAGTGTTTTCCGCTCTATAATATTTATCTTTAACTCACATACTACACATGCTTTTCTCCTTCAGTATTATTACAGACAGGAACTGCCTTACATTGTATCATGCTTTTTAGCTCGAATACAGTTACTTATTTGTAGATAGTATACAAAACAGAGCGTAATGCTTGGCCAGCTACTACAGTGTTTATACCAAAATGAAAAGAACATGTCTTAGCTCAAACTGCACAAGTAACATGCATTTAGTGTTTTCATCTCTCTAATAGTTGTGTTTAACTCATGTAGTACACATGCTTTTCTCTTTGGGTATTTTTACAGACGGGAACTGCCTTACATTGTATCATGCATTTTAGCTGCCATACAGATACTTATTTGTACATACTATATAAAACAAAGGACAATGCATGGCCGGCTAATACAGTTTTTATACCAAAATCAAAATCACACATCTTAACTCAAACTGCACAAGTATTGTGCATTTAGTGTTTTCCGCTCTCTAACAGTTGTCTTTAACTCACGTTGTACACATGATTTTCTCCTCCTGGATTTATACAGGTATGTCCTCCTTAATTTCTACCACAGAAACATCTTTAAACTGTCCACCTCACAGACGTCCTCACCACTGTCCACCACAAAGACATTCTCCTCTGTACCACAGAGACATCCTCCCCATTGTCCACCACAGAGACATTCTCCCCACAGTCCAACACAGGGATGCCCTCCTCACTATTCACCACAGGGACGTCCTCCTCACTGTCTACCACAGAAATGTCCTCCCAACTGTCAAACACAGGATGTCCTCCACAATCTCCACCACAGTGAAATCCTCCCCACTGTTCACCACAAGGACGTTCTCCTTAAAGTCTACCACAAGACTGTCCTCCTCACTGTCCAGCATGGGCACATCCTTCCCACTGTCCACCTCAGGGATGACCTTCCCATCGTCCACCACAGGGATGTAATCCCCACTTACCACTACAGGGACATTCTCGCCACTGTCTATATCTGGGATGTCCTCCTGTGTATGACAGAGATGTCCACCCCACTGTCTACCTTAGGGACCTCCTTTCCACTGTCCAACACAGGTACATCCTCACCACAGTCCACCACAGGTACGTCCTCCTTATACTCCACCACAGAGATGTCCTCACCACTGTCTACCACTGGGATCTCCTTTCCAATGGCAACCAGAGGTACATCTTCCCCACAGTACACCACAGTGACATCCTCCTTACTTTCCACCACAGGGATGTCCTCCTCACTGTCCACCAAAGAGACATTCTCCTTATTGTCCACCACATGAACATCCTCTCCAATGTCCACCACAACAATGTCCTCTCCACTGTCTACACCACTGAAATCCTCCTCACTATCCACCACAGGGACATCCTCCCAACAGTCCACCACAGGGATGTCCTTTCCACAGTCCACCACAAGGATGTCCTCCTTACAGTCCACCAAGGGACATCCTCCCCACTGTCAATGCCAGGGACGTTCTCACTTTCCACCCCACTGAAATCCTCCCCACTGTCAACCACAGGGACGACCTCCTGTGCACCACAAGGACATTCTCCCCAATGTACACCACAGAGATGTCCTTTCCACTGTCTGCCACAGAAACGTCCTCCCCACTGTCCAACACAGGTACATCCTCCTCACTGTTCACCACAGGACCATCTTCCTCACTGTCCACCACAGGGATATCCTTCCCACTATTTGCCACATGGATGTCCTTCCCACTGTCCATCAAAGGGACGTCTTCCACAAGGTACACCACAGGGACACTCTTGCAACTGTCCACCATGGACATGTTCTCCTGTGTATCACAGAGACATCCACCCTACTGTTCACCACACATACATCCTCCCCACTGACCACCACAGGAATGTCCTGCCCACTGTCCACCTTTAGGATGTCCTCACTGTCCACCAAATTTACATCCTCCCCATTTTCCACCACCAAAACTTCCTCGTCACAGTCCAGCACAGAGATGTCCTCACCACTGTCCACCATGGGGACATCCTTTCCACTGTGTACCACAGGGACATCCTCTTCACTGTCCACCACAGAGACATCCTCCCCACTGTCCACCACAGTGATGTAATCCCTACTGTCCACCACAGGGATGTCATTCTCACTGTCCACCACAGTGATGTCCTCCACACTGTCCACCAAAGTGGCATCCTGTATATTGTCCACCACATGGTCATTCTCCTGTGCACCACAGGAATGTCCTCCCCACTTTCCTCAACAAGGATATCCTCCCCACAGTCCACACCACTGAAATCCTCCCCACTGTGCAGCACAGAAACATCCTCTCCACCGTCCACCACAGGGATGTACTTTCTACTGTCCACAACAAGGATGTCATCCTCACTGTCCACAACAGTGAAATCCTTCCCACTGTCCATCACAGGTACATCCTCACCACTGTCCACCACAGGGTCATCCTTCTCACTGTCCTCAACACATATGTTCTCCCCATGGTCCCCTCAGGGATGTCCTTTTTACTGTCCATCACAGGGACTTCCTCCCCAGTATCCACCACAGGGACATTCTCCTTACTGTCTCCCACAAGAATGTCATACCCACTGTCCACCACAGGAATGTCCTTCCTACTGTCCACCAAAGGGACAATGCATGGCTGGCTAATACAGTGTTTATACCAAAATCAAGAAACACATCTTAACTCAAACTGCAAAAGTAACATGCATTTAGTGTTTTTTTGCCCTATAATAGTTGCCCTTAACTCAGGTAGTATACATGCTTTTCTTTTTTTGTATTTATACAGACGGGTACTGCCTTTCATTGTATCATGTGTTTTAGCTGTAATATATGTACTTTTGTGTACATGGTATACAAAACTAAGCACAATGCTTGGCCGGCTACTACAGTGTTTATACCATAATAAAAAGAATACGTCTTAACTCAAACTGCACGAGTAACATGCATTTAGAGATTTCAGCTCTCTAATAGTTGTCTTTACCTCACATAGTCCACATGCTTTTCTCCTTGGGTATTTTACAGATGGGAACTGCCTTATCTTGTATCGTGCTTTTTAGCTGCAATACAGGTACTTATTTGGACATAGTATATAAAACAAAGAACAATGCATGGCCGGCTAATACACTGTTTATACCAAAATCAGAAGAACATGTTTTAACTCAAACTGAACAAGTATCATGCATTTAGTGTTTGCAGCTCTCTAATAGTTGTCTTTAACTCACGTAGTACACATGCTTTTCTCCTGTATTTATACAGGTGTGTCCTCCTCACTTTCCACCACAGATACATCCTTCAAACTGTCCACAACAAAGATGTCCTCTCCACTGTCCACCACAAACACATCCTCCTGTGTACCACAGAGATGTCTCCCCACTGTGCACCACAAAAATCCTTTCCACTGTCCACCACAGGGACATCCTCCCCACTGTCCACCACAGAGCGGTCCTCCCCACTTTCCTCTACAGAGGGTCCTCCCCATTGACCACCACATGGAAGTTCTCCACACTGGCCACCACAGAAAAATCCTCCCTACTGTCCACCACAGGTACATCCTCCACACAGTCCACCACTGGTATGTCCCTACTGTTCACCACAGAGATGTCCTCCACACTGTAAACCACAGGGACGTCCTCCACACTCTCCACCACAGGGACGTACTCTTGTGTACTACAGGGACTTTCTCTCCAGTGTCCACCACACAGTAAACCTCTCCACTCTCCACCACAGAGATGTCCTTTTCACTGTCTACCAGAGATAAGTCCTCCCCACTGTCCATAACAGGGACGTCCTCCTCAAAGTACACCAGATGGAAGTCCTTCACACTGTTTAAATAATAGAGGCCCAACTTACTGTCCACCACAGAAATATCCTCACCACTGTTTACCAAAAGAACTCCTTCTCACTGTCCACCACAGGCCTGTCCTTCCCACTGTCCAGGACAGGGACATCTTCCCTACTGTCTACCACAGAAATGTCCTCCTTAATGTTTACAACAGGGAAGTTCTCCCCACTGTCCATCACAGGGATGTCATCCCCACTGACCACTACAGGGACATCCTCCTATGTACCACAGGGACTTCCTCAGCACTGTTATCCAAAGTGGCATCCTGGACACTGACCACCACAGGGACATCCTCCCCAATGTCCTCCCCAGAGACCTACTCCCTACTGTCCATCACAGGTAATTCCTCCTCACTGTCAACCTTAGAAACATCCTGCCCACTTTCCACCACAGGCCAGTCCTTCCTGCTGTTCACCACAGAAACATCCTCCCCACTGTCCACCACAGTAATGTCCTCTTCCCTGTCCATCACGGGTAGTCCTCTCCACTGTCCACCACACGAACTTACTACCCACAGTCCAACACAGAGATGTCCTCCCCACTGTCCACCACAAAGACATCCTCCTTCACAACAAAGGGACAACCTCCCCAATGTCCACTTCAGGGACGTTCTCCAGTCTGCCACAGTGATGTCCTTAACTCAACAATAGAGACATCCTCCACACTGTCCACAATATGTATGTACTCCTCACTGTCAACCACAGTGAAGTTTTCCTTACTGTCTACCACAAGGAGGTTTTCCCCAGTGTACCCCACAAAGATATCCTCCCCACTGTCCACCACAAGAACATTCTTCCCACTGTCCACCACCAGAACATCATCCCCACCGTCCATCAGAGGGACTTTCTCCTATGTAACAAAGGGACTTCCTCACCAATGTCCTTTAAAGGGGCATCCTCAACACTGACCACCACATGGACTTCCTCCACACTGTCCAGTACAGAAATGTTTTTCCCACTGTCCACCACAGAGACGTCCTCCCCACTGTCCACCACAAGGACATTTTTCTTACTGTCCACCACAGGGATGTACTCCTTTGCACCACCACAACATCCTCCACATTTTCCCCCACAGATGTCCTCCCCACACTCAACCACAGGTACGTCCTCCTCACTATCCACCACAGATATGTCTTCCCCACTGTCCATTACAAAGTCATCCTCACCACTGTCCACCACAAAGATGTCCTCCTGTATACCATAGAGACATTTTTTCATTTTTCCTCCACAGAGGTGTCCTCCCCATTGACCACAACTGGACATCCACCATACTATCCACCATAGAGATGTCCTCCCAACTGTCCACCACAGTGACGTCCTCCCCACTGTCCACCACAAGTATGTCCTCCCCACTGTCCTCAACAGCGTTGTCTTCCAAACTGTAAACAAGAGACAATCTTCACACTCCCCTCAAGAGTGACATGCTTCTGTGTACCACAGGAACATCCTCCCCACTGTTTACCACAAGGGGACCTCTCCACTGACCACCACAAGGATGTTGTCCACACTGTCCACCACAGTGTCGTACTCCTGTACACCATAGTCTTCCCCACTGTCCACAACAGAGACATCCTCCCTAATGTCCATTACATGGACATCCTTCCCACTGTCCACCACAGGGATGTTGTTCCCACTGTGCACAACAGGTATGTGCTTCCCACCATCCACCACAGAGACGTCCATGTCACTGTTCACCACAGTGATGTTTCCCCCTCTCTTCACCCCTGGAATGTCCTCTTCTATACCACAAGGATGTCCTTCCCACTGTCCACCACAGAAACATCCTCTACTGTGAACCACAGGGACATTCTCCTGTGCACAACAGGGATGTCCTCACCACTGTTCACAACAGAGATGTCCTCCACATTGTCCACCACAGGGACATCCTTGAAACTGTCCAGCCCAGGGACATCCTTTCCACTGTCCACCACAGGGACATTTACCACATTGTTCACCACAGGCCTCTCCTCCTCACTGTCTATCACATGGATATTTTTCCCACTTTCCACCACAGTGAATTCATTCCCACTGTCCACCACAGCGATGATCTCCCCACTGTCTAAAACAGAAATATTCTCCCCACTGTCCACCAATGGGACATCCTCCTGTGTACCACAGAGATGTCCACACCACTGTCCACCACAAAAATGTCCTCTGCACTGTCCACCAAAGGAAAGTCCTCCTCACTCTCCACCACAGAGACGTCCTCACTACTGTCCACCACAAGGATATCCTCCTCACTGTCCAAAACATGAAAGTCCTTTCCACTCTCCAAAACAGGGATGTCCTCCCAACTCTCCAGCACAGGGACGACCTTCTTATTGTGCACCAAAGAGACATCCATCTGTATACCACAGGAACTTTCTTTCCACTGTCCACCCCAAGAACATCCTTTCCACAGTCCACCCCACTGAAATCTTCCCCATTGTCCATGGCAGGGACGTCTTTCCCACTTTCCACCACAGTGACGACTTCCCCACTTTCCACCAGAGGTACGTCCTCCTCTCTGTCATCCATAGAGGTGTTCTCACTACTGTCCCCCATGGAATGTCCTTTCCACTGTCCACTACTGGGACATCCTCCCCACTGTCCAACAGAGGGACATTCTCCCCACTGTCCACCACAGAGATGTCCTCCCCAGTGTCCAACACTGGGATGTCCTCCTCACTGTCGACAATAGAGATGTTCTCTGCACTGTCCACCAAAGGGATGTCCTCTTTATTGTCCACCAAAGGGACATCCTCTTCAATGCCCACCACACTGAAATCCTCCCCACTGTCCACCAAAGAGACATCCACCCCACTGTCCATCACAGGGATTTCCTCCTCAGTGTCCACCAGAGGGATGTCCTACACACTGTTTACCTAAGGGACACCCACCGCATTGTTCACAACTGTGATATCCTCCCCACTGTTTACCACAGGGATGTCCTCCTCACTGTTCACCATAAAATCTTCCTCTGCATTGTCAACCATAGGAACGTCCTCCCCACTATCCACAAGAAGGACACCCTCCCCACAGTCCACCACAGGGATATTTCCCCATTGAACACCATAGAAACATCCTCCCCACTGTCCACCACAGGAACGTCCTCCCCACTGTGCACCACAAGGACATCCTCCCCACAGTCCACCACAGGGATATCCTCCCCTCTGTACAACGCAGGGACATCCTCCCTGCTGTCTACCACAGGGATGTCCTTCTCAATTTCCTCAACATGGAAGTCCTCCACACTGTACACTCGGGGACATCCTCCTTACAGTCCACTACAGGGACATCTTCCACAGTGTCCCCCACAGGGACTTCCTTCCCACATTCCACCACAGGTATGTCATACCTACTGCCCAGCACAGGGATATCCTTCCCACTGTCCACCAAAGGGACAATGCATGGCCAGCTAATACAGTGTTTATACCAAAATTAAAAAACCTGTCTTAACTCAAAATGCACAAGTAACATGCATTTAGTGTTTTGAGCTCTCTAATAGTTGTCTTTAACTCACATACTACACATGCTTTTCTCCTTGGTTATTTTTACAGATGGGAACTACCTTACATTGTATCATGCATTTTAGCTGCAATAAAGGTACTTATTTGTACATAGTATACAAAAGAAAGAACAATGCTTGGCCGGCTAATACAGTGTTTATACCAAAATGAAAAGAACATGTCTTAACTTAAACTGCACCAGTAATGTGCATTTAGTGTTTTCAGATCTCTAATAGTTGTCTTTAACCTAGGCAGTAAACATTCTTTTCTCCTTGGGTATTTATACAGATGGGAAATTCCTTACATTGTATCATGCATTTTAGCTGCGATACAGGTACTTATTTGTACATAGTATACAAAACAAAGCATAATGCTTGGCCGGCTACTAAAGTGTATATACCAAAATCAAAGAATATGTCTTACCACTAACTGCAAAAGTAACACACATTTATTGTTTTCCCCTCTCTAACAGTTGTCTTTAACTCACATAGTACACATTCTTCTCTTTTTTGGTATGTATACAGGTATGTCCTCCTCATTTTCTACCACAGAAACGTCTTCCCCACTGTCCACCACAAAGACATCCTCCTGTATACCACAGAGACGTCCTCTTCACTTTCCTCCACAGAGGCGTCCTCCTCATTAACCACCACAGGGATGTACTCCACACTGTCAACCAAAGAGATGTCCTCTGCAATGTCAACCACTGTGGTATCCTCGCCACTGTCAACCACAGGGATGTCCTCCTCATTGTATACAGCAGGGAAGTCCTCCCCACTGTCCACCACAGGAATGTCCTCCACACTGCCCTCCACAGTGACATCCTCCTCACTGTCTACAAGAAAGTCCTCCCAACTGTCCACCTCTGGGATGTCCTCCTTGGTGTCCACCACAAGGACTTCTTTCCCAGTGTCTACCAGAAAAACATCCTCCCCAGTGTCCAACACAGGGATATTTTTCCCACTGTCCACCAAAGGTGCGTCTTTCCAAATGTCCATGACCAGGACAATCTCCCCACTGTCTACCACAGGGACATCCTCCACAAGGATGTCCTTTCCACTAGCTACCACAGGGACGTCCTCCTCACTGTCTACCACAGAGATGTCCTCTGCACTGTCCACCACTGGAATGTCCTCTTTATTGTCCACCACAGAAACATGCTCCTATGTACCACAAGAACATTCTGCCCACTATCCACCAAAAGGACATCCTCCCCACTGTCCACCCCACTGAAATCCTCCCCACTGTCCACCACAGGTACGTCCTTTCCACTGTACACTTCAGGGATTTCCTCCTCACTGTTCACCAGAGGGAAATTCTCCGCACTGTCCACCACAGGGATATCCCTCTTACTGTCCACCAGAGAAAAGTCCTCCACATTGTTTATGTAAATGACACATACCTCATTGTCTACATAGGGATATCTTCCTCACTGTTTACAACGGGGATGTTTTTCATACAGTCCACCACAGGGACCTCCTCTCAACTGTCCACCACAGGGGTGTCCTCACCACTGTCAACCACAGGGATGTCCTGCTCACTGTATACAACAGGAAAGTTCTCCCCACTGTCCAACACAAGGACGTCGTCCCCACTGTTCTCCACAAAAACTTTCTCCTCACTGTACACAACAGAGATGTTCTCCCTATTTTCCACCTCAGGGACATCCTCTTTAATGACCACCACAGAAACTTCCTCCCCAGTGTCCACCAGAGGGACATCCTCCCCACTGTCCACCACAGAAACATCATACCCACTGTCCACCAAAAAGATATCATTACCACTGGTCACCAAAAAGACATACTCATCATTGTCCACCACAGGTACGTTCTTCTCACCATCCAACACAGAGACGTCAACCCCACTGTTCATCACAGGGATGTTTTCCCCTCTGTCCACCACAGGCATGTCCTCCTGTGTACCACAAGGACATTCTTACCACTGTCCACTACAGGGACATCCTCCTTATTGATTACCATAGAGATGTCCTTCCTACTGTCCACCACAGGTACATTATTCCCACCATCCAACACAGAGACATCCAACCCACTGTCTACCACATTGATGTCCTCCTCACTGTATACAACAGGGAAGTTCTCCCTACTGTCCACCAAAGGGACATCCTTCCCACTGTCCACCACAGTTACCTCCTCCTCATTGTCCACAAGAAATAAATGCTTTCCACTGTCCGCTTTTTGGACGTTCTCCTTACTGTCCACCTCAGGGATTTCCTCCCCAGTGTTCAACACAGAGATATCCTTCCCACTGTTCACCAAAGGTGCGTCTTCCATAATGTCCACTACAGGGAAATCCTCCCCACTGTCTACCACAGGGACATCCTCCCCAATGTCCACCAAAAAGACATCCTGTCCACTGTCTACCACAGGGACTTCCTCCTCACTGTCTACCACAGAGATGTCTTCTGCACTGTCGACCACTGAGATGTCCTCCTTATTGTCCACCATAGGGACGTCCTCCAATGCACCACAGGAATGTTCTTCACACTATCCACTACAAGGACATCCTCCCCACTGTCAACCCCACTAAAATCCCCCCCACCGTAAATCACAGGGACATCCTTTCTACTGTCCACCACAGAAATTTCCTCCTCACTGTCCACCAGATGGAAGTCCTCCCCACTCTCCACCACAGGAACATCCTCCTCACTGTCCACCAGAGAAAAGTCCTCCACATTGTTTATGTGAAAGACACATACCTCACTGTCAACCACAGAAATATCCTCCCCACTATTTACAACAGGGACATCCTCCACACAGTCCAACACAGGGACCTGCTCTCCACTGTCCACCACAAGGGTGTCCTAGCCACTGTCAATTACAGGGATGTCCTCCTCACTGTATACATCAGGGAAGTTCTCCCCACTGTCCACCACAGGGACGTTCACCCCACTGTCCACCCCAGGAATGTTTTCCCTACTGTCCACCCCACTGAAATCCTCCCCACTGTCCACCACAGGTACGTCTTTACCACTGTCTAACTCAGTGATTTCCTCATCACTGTCCAACAGAGGAAAGTCCTCCCAACTGTCTACCACAGGTACATCCTCCTCACTGTCCACCAGAGAAAAGTCCTCCACATTGTTTATGTAAAAACACATACCTCAGTGTCTACAATAGGGATATCTTGCCCACTATTTACAACAGGGATGTCCTTCACACAGTCCACCACAGGAACCTCCTCTCAACTGTCCAACACAGGGCTGTCCTCACTCTTGTCAACCACAGGGATGTCCTCCTCACTGTATAAAACAGGGACGTCCTCTCCCCTGTACACCTCAGAAACATTCTCTTTACTGACCTCCACAGAAACTTCCTCTCCAGTGTCCACCAGAGGAACATCCTCACCACTGTCCACCAGAGGGATGTCCTCCCCACTGTCCACCTCAGAAACATCTTCCCCACTGTCCACTATAGGGACGTTTTTCCCACTGTCCACCATGGGGAGATTCTCTCCACTGTCCACCACTGGCACGTCCACCACACTGTCCAACACAGGAAGGTCTTCTCCACTGTCAACCACAAGGACTTCCAATCCACTGTCCACCACAGAAACGTCCTCATCACTGTCCATCACTGAGACATCTTTCCCACTGTCAACCACAGAGAGGTCCTCCCTGATGTCCACCACAGGGACGTCTTTCCCACTGTCCACAACAGTAACGTCCTCCCCACTGTCCAAAACAGGGATGTCCTCCCCATTGTCCACCACAGGGACGTCAACCCACTGTCCACCACAGGGAGGTCCTTCCTACTGTCAACCACAGAGAGGTCCTCCCAGCTGTCCACCAAAGGGACGTCCTTCTCACTGTTCACCATGAGGACATCCTCCCCACTGTGCACCACAGGGACATCCTCTCGTGCACAACAGTGATGTCCTCACCCTTGTGCACCACAGGAACATCCTCCTGTGCACACCAGGGATGTTTTCACCACTGTCTACTCCATAGATGTCCTCCGTACTCTCCACAGCAAGTACATCTTTCCCAATGTCCACCAAAGGGATGTTCTCCTTTGCACCAGAGAAACGTCCTCACCACTGTCCACCACAGGACGTCCTCCCCACTGTCCATCACAGGGACGTGCTCCCCACTGTCCACCACAGGGACGTTCTCCCCACTGTCCACCAAAGGGAAGTACTTTCCTCTCCACAACAGGGACTTCCTTCCAACTGTCCACCACAGGGACGCTTTTCCCACTGTCCACCACAGGGAGGTCCTTCCCACTGTCCACCACAGAGCATTCCTCCTAGCTGTCCACCACAGGGACATCTTTCTCACTGTTCACCACAAGGACATCCTCCTCACTGTGCACCACAGGGACATCCTCCCGTGCACAACAGTGATGTCCTCACCCTTGTGCTCCACAGGAACATCCTCCTGTGCACACCAGGGATGTCCTCACCACTGACTACCCCAGAGATGTCCTCCGCACTCTCCACAACAGGGACATCATTCCCAATGTCCAACAAAGGGACGTTCTCCTTTGCACCAGAGAAACATCCTCACCACTGTCCACCACAGGACGTCCTCCCCACTGTCCACCACAGGGATGTACTCCCCACTGTCCACCAAAGGAAGTCCTCTCCACTGTCCACCACAGGGATGTCCTTCCCACTGTCCACCAAAGGAACATCCTTTTCACTGTCCACCAGAAAGACGTCCTTCCAACTGTCTACCACAGGGACATCCTCCACAATGTCAACCAAAGTGACATCAACCACACTGTCCACCACAGGGATGTTTTTCACACGGTCCACCACAGGGACATCCTTCCCACTGTCCACCACAGAGAGTTCTTCCTGACTGTCCACCACAGGGACATTCTTCCCACTGTCCACAACATGGACGTCCTTCCCACTGTAAACCAAAGAAATGTCCTTCCCACAGTCCACCACAGGGACATCCTTCCAACTGTCGACTACAGGGACATCCTACTCACTGTCCACCAAAGGAACATCCTCCCCACCATCCACCACAGTGAGGTCCTCCCCACTGTCCACCACAGGGAGGTCCTCCCCACAGTCCACCACATGGATGTCCTCCACAGTATAATCCACAGGGATGCCCTCCTCACTGTGCACTACAGTGAAGTACTCACCACTCTATACCACAGGGATATCCTTCCCAATGACCACCTCAGTGACTATCTCCCATCTTTCCATCACAGGGACATCCTACCCACTGTCCACCACAAAGAGTTTCTCCCTGCTGTCTACACAGGCACATTTTTACCACTATTTACCACAGGGTCATCCTTACCAATGTCCACCACAGGTAAATCCTTTCCACTCTTCACCACAGGAACATCCTTTCCACTGTGCACCACAGGGACATTTTTCCATGCACAACAGAAATGTTCTTACCACTGTCTATCGCAGAGATGTCCTCTTCACTGTCCACCACAGGGATGTCCTTTCCACTGTCCACCACAGGGACATCCTCACCACTGTCCACCAAAGGGATATCCTTCCCACTGTTCACCACAAGGAGGTCCTTCCCAATATTGACAACAGGGACGTCCTTCCCACTGCCCACAACATAAAGGTTCTTCCCACTGTCCATCACAGGGTGGTTCCCTCTACTGTCCACCACAGAGATGTACTTTTCACTGTCCACCAAAGGAATGTTTTCCTTTGCACCAGAGAAACTTCCTCACCACTGTACACCACAGGGACGTTCTCACCACTGTCCACCACTGTGACGTCCTTTACACTTTCCATCATGAGGAGGTCCTCTCCACTGTCCACCACAGAAACGTTTTTCCACTGTTCAACACAGGGACCTCCTTCCCAATATCCACAACAGGGAGGTCCTCACACCTTTCCACAACAGGGACGTCCTTTCCACTGTCCACAACAGAAACATCCTCATCACTGTCTATCACAGGGACGTCTTTACCACTGTCCACCACAGAGAGGTCCTCCCTGCTGTCCACCACAGGGATGTCCTTCACACTATCCACCACAGTAACATCCTCTCAGTTGTCCAAAACAGAAACGTCCTCCCCACTGTCCACCACAGGGACGTCCTACTTACTGTCCACCACAGGGAGAACCTCCCCACTGTCTACAACAGGAACATCCTTCCCATTGTCCACCACATGGACATCCTTCCACTGTCCACAAAAAGGACTTCCTTTCCACTGTTTACCACAGGGACTTCTTCCTAACTGTCCATCACACAAATATGTTCCCAACTGTCCACTACAGAAACATCCATCTCACTCTACACAACAGAGACGTACTCCCCATTGTTCTCCACAAGTACGTCCATTCCACTGTCCACAAAAGAAAGGTCCTACCCACTATCCACCACAGGGACATCCTCCCCACTGTCCACCCCAAGGAGTTTCTCCCCACAGTCCACCACAGGGATGTCTTTCCCACTGTCCACCAAAGGGACATCCTTCTCACTGTCCACAACACGGACATCTTCCCCACTGTCCACCACATACATGTCCTCCCCACTGTCCACCATAGGAACGTCCTACCCCAGAGTCTACCAGAGTGTGGTCCTCCCCACTGTCCACCACAGGGATATCCTCCTGTGAACCACAAGGACATCTTTAAAACTGTCCACCACAGGGTCCTCCTCACCAATGTCCAGCACAGTGACGTCCTTCCCACTGTTCACCACAGGGACATACGTTGCATTGTTTACCACAGGGACGTCTTTCCCACTGTCCACCAAAGTGAGGTCCTCCCTGCTGTACACCACATGGGCGTCCTTACCACTGTCTACCACAGGGTGGTCCTCACCACTGTCCACCACAGAGACGTCCTTCCCACTGTTCACCAGAGGGACATCTTCACCAATGTGCACAAAAGGGACATCCTTTTACTGTCCACAACAGGGATGTCCTTCCCACTGTCGAACACAGAGATATCCTCCCTGCTGCCTACCACAGGGACATTCTTCCCACTTTCCACCACAGAAACGTTCTCCCCACTGTCCATCAAAGTGATGTCCTCCCCACATTCCACCACAGAGATGTTCATCCCTCTGTCCACCACAGAAATGTCCTCCACACTGTCCACCACAGGGAGATCCTCCCAACTGTTCACCACAGGGACATCCTTTCCACTGCCCACCAAACAGATGTCCTTCCCACTGTCCACCACAGGGACATCCTCCTGTGAACAACAAAGACATCCTTACCACTGTCCACAACATGGTTGTCCTCATCAATATGCACTACAGGGAAGTCCTCACCACCGTCCACCACACAAATATCCTCTGCACTGGTTACCACAGCGACATCCTACCCACTCTCCACCACAGGGAGGTCCTCCACTCTGTCCACCACAGGGACATCCTTCTGCCTGTCCACCACAGTGATGTCTTCCCCACTGTCCTCCAAAGGGACGTCCTTCCCACTGTCGACCACAAGGGCATCATTTCAACGGTCTACCACAGGGAAGTTCTCTTCACTGTCCACCACAGGTATGTCCTTCCCACTGTACACCACAGGGACATCCTCCTGTGCACAACAGGGATGTTCTTACCACTGTCCACCCCATAGATGTCCTCAGCACTACCCACTACAAGGACATCCTTCTCACTGTCCACCAAAGAGACATTCTCTTGTGCACCACAGGAACATTGTCATTACTGTCCACAAGGCCATCATCTGCACTGTCCACCACAGTGAAATCCTCTCAACTCTCCACCACAGGGACATCCTCCCAACTGTCCACAACAAGGATGTCCTCCCAACTATCAAACACAGTGAAGGCCTTCCCACTGTAAACAACAGGGACATCCTCCCCACTGTCCACCACAGAAATATCCCCCCACACTCTCCACCATATGGACATCCTTACGACTATGCACCACAGGGATGTTCTCTAGTGCACCACAGTGAAATCCTTCCCACTGTCCACCTCAGGGATGTCTTCCCCACTGTCTAAAACAGGGATGTCCTTCCCACAATTCAAAACAGAAAGGTCCTCCCTGCTGTCCACAATAGGGACATCCTTCCCACTGTCCACCTCAGTGACATTGTCCTCTCAGACCATAACAGGGATGTGCTTCCCACTGTCACCCACAGGGATGACTTCCCCACTTTCCACCACAAGAACGTACTACCCACTGTCCTCCACAGGGACCTCCTACCCACTGTCCACCACAGGGAGGTCCTCCCCACTCTCCTCCATGGACAGGTCTTCTTCACTGTCCACCACATGGATGTCCTTTCAACTGTCCACCACAGCAACATCCTCCCCACTGTCCACCACAAGGATATCCTTCATACAGTCCAGCACAGAGAAGTCCACCCTCCTGTCCACCAAAGAGACATTCTTCCCAATCTCCACCACAAAACGTCTTTCCCAACTGTCCAACACTTTGATGTCCTTCCCATTGTCCACAACAGGGACGTCCTCCCCACTGTCCATTACAGGGATGTCCTACCCACTGTCCAACATAGGAATGTCCTCCCCACTGTTCACCACAGGGACGTCTTTTCCACTGTCCACCACAGGGACGTCCCCCCAATGTTTACCACAGGGATGTTTTCCCACAGTCCACAACAGGTACATTCTTCCTACCATCCACCACAGAGACATCCACCCCACTGGACACCACAGGGATGTTTTTCCCACTCTCCACCACAGGAATGTTCTCAACAATATCCAGCACAGTGACATTCTTTTCACTGTTAACCAAAGGGACATCCTCCCTGCTGTGCACCACAGGGACATCCTACTGTGCACAACAGGGACGCCCTCACCACTGTGCACCACAGGGACATTCTTTTCACTGTCCACCACAGGGATGTCCTCCCAACTGTCAAACACAGTAATGTCCTTCCCACTGTAAACCACAGTGACATCCTCCCAACTGTGTACCACAAGGACATCCTCCAGTGCAAAACAGGGATGACCTCACCAATGTCCAACACAGAGATATCCTTCGCACTCAACAGCATACAGAAATCCTTTCCACTATCCACCACTACACCACAGAAACTTACTCCCAACTGTCCACAAGGACGTCCTCCCCACAGTCCACCAAAGTGAAATTCTCCCCACTGTCCACCACAGGGACTTCCTTCCCTCTGTCCACCACACGGATGTCCTCGGCACTGTAAACCACAGGGATGTCCTCCTCACGGTTCATTACAGAGAAGTCCTCCCCACTGTCCACCACAGGGACATCGTTCCCACTGTCCACCTCAGTGACATCCACCCCTTTGTCCACAACAGGGACGTCTTTCCTACTGTCCACCACAGAGAGGTCCTACTCACTGCCCACAACAAAGATGTCCTCACCACTGTCCACCACAGAAATATCCTCCCTTCTGTCCACCACAGGGACATACTCCTCATTGACCACCACCGGGATATTCTCCTAACTGTCACCACAGGGATGTCCTCTTCACTGTCCACCACAGGGAAGTCCTCCCAACTGTCCACAACACAGATGTCCACAATGGGGACATCCTTCTCACTGTTCACCACAGGAATATTCTCCAAACTGTTCACCACAGTGATGACCTCCTGTGCACCACAGAAAATCACCCCACTGTCCACCACAGAGATGTCATTTCCAATGTCCACCACAGGGACGTCCTCCACTCTGTCCACAGCAAAGACATCCTACTGTTCACTACTGGGACATCCTCCCCACTATCCACCAGAGGGACGGCCTTCCCTCTGTCCACCACAGAGATGTTCTTTCCACTGTCCACCACAGGAACATCCTCTGCACAGCCCACCACAAGGACGTCCTACCCACTGTCCACCACAGGGATGTCCTCCTCACTGTCCACCACAGGGAAGTCCTTGCAACTGTCCACCACAGGGATGTCCTCCCAACTGTCCACCAGAATGATGTCATGAAGGATACTCTTATGGAGCACAGAAGGAAGTCCCTCTGGTGGACAGTTGAGAGGATGTTACTGTGTTGGACAATGAAAAGGACATCCCTGTGGTGGACAGTGGAGAAGATGTCCTGGTTGTGCACAGTAGGAGGATGTCCCTGTGATGTACATTGTCAAAACTTTCACTGTCGTGGACAGTGTTGGACCATGAGGAGGATGTCCCTGTGGTTGACAGTGGGTAGGACATCTCTTTGGTGGACAGTGTGAAGGACATCCCTGTTGTGGGCAGTGGGGAATACATCCCTATGGTTAACAGTGGGAGGACTTCTCTGTCTTGGACAGTGGGGAGGACAACCCTGTGTTGCACAGTTGGGAGGGCATCACTGTGGTGGACAGTGAGGGGGACGTCCCTTTGGTGGACAGTGGGTAAGACTTCCCTGTGGTTGTCATGGACAGTGGGGAGGACATCCCCATGGTGATCAGTGAGAAAGACGTCCCAGTCGTGAAAGGTAGGGAGTATTTTACTCTGGTAAACAATGAGGACGATGTCATTGTGTTGGACAGTTGGGAGGACATCCCTTTGGTGGACAGTGGGAAAGGAAGTCCCTGTGGTATACAGTAGGGAGGACTTCCCTGTGGTTGACAGTGAGAACCTCCCTTTAATGTCCAGTGCTGAGGACATCTTTTTGGTGGACAGTGGAGAGGATTTAACTGTGGTGGACAGCACAGAGGACATCCTTGTGGTGGACCATGGGGAGAACATTCCTGCAATGCAATGTCCTGTGTTGGACATTGAGGAGAATGCCCCTATGGTGGACAGTGTGTAGAACATCCTTGAGGTGGACATTGAGGAGGATGACTCTGTGTCATACTGTGGGGAGGACGTAAATGTAGTGGACACTGGGAAGGACTTTACTGTGGTGAACAATAGAGAGGATGTCCTTGTGGACAGTGGGAAGGATGTCCTTTTGGTGGACAGTTGGGAAGAAGTTCCTGTGGTGCACATGAGGAAGTCACTGTGGTGGACAGTGGATAGGACTTCCCTATGTTGGACAGGTGGGAGGACATCATTCTTGTGGATATTGAGGAGGAAATCTTTGTGGTGGATTATTGGGAGGACATCCCAATGGTGCACAGGAGGATGACACTGTGATGGACAGTGGGGAGAATATTCAGGTGTTAGACAGTGCCGAGGATTTACCTGTGGTGGACAGTGGGGAGGATATCCCTGTCTTGGACAGTGTGGAGGACGTCTTTGTTGTGGTTAGTGGGGAAGATGCCCCTGTGGTGGACAGTGGGGAGGACATCACTGTGGTATACAGGAGTATGTCCCCATAATATACAGTGTGGACAATGTCGCTGTGGTGGACAGTGTGGAGGATATTACTGAGGTGCACAGTGGAGAGGATGTACCTGTGGTGTACAGTGTGGAGGACATCCCTGTGATGGTCAATGGGGAGGACACCCCTGTGGTGGACTGTGGGGAGGATATCTTTGTGGGACACAAGATGAGGTCTTTATGGTGGACAGTGGGGAGGATGTCTTTGTGGACAGTGGGAAGGACCTTTCTTTGGTGGAGAGTGAGGAGGACATCCATGTGGTGGACAATGGGGAGAAATTCCCTGTGGTGGACAGTGAGGAGGATGTCACTGTGGTGGACAGTGGGGAGGATGTTCCTGTGATGGACAGTGGGAAGGATATCCCTGTGGTGGACATTGGAGAAGATCTCTTTGTAGTGGACAGTGAGCAGCACATTCCTGTGGTGGATAGTGTGGAGGATGTTTCTGTATTGGTCACTTGGGAGGAAGTTTCTGTGGTGGACAGCGAGGAGGACATCTCTGTTGTGGTCTTTGGGGAAGATACCCTTGTGGTGGACAGTGGGGATTAAGTCTCTGGGCGAAACAAGAGGAAGTCTTTGTGGTGGACAGTGGAGAGGATGTCACTCTGGTGGAGATTTAGAATGACATTTCTGTGGTGGACACTGAAAAGAATATCCCTTTTGTGGACAATGGAGAGGACTTCCCTGTTGTGGACAGTGGGAAGGACTTCATTGTGGTGGACAGTAAGGAGGACATCCCTGTAGTGAACAGTGGGGAAGATGTCCCTGTGGTGGACAGTTTAAAGGACATAATCTTGGTGGGCTGTGGGGAAGACATCCCTGTGGTGGACAAGGTGAATGATGTCTTTGTGGTGGACATGTTGAGGAATTCAATGTGATGGACAGTAAGCATGATGTCCTTGTAGTGGATTGTGGGGAGGACTTCCTGTGGTGGACAATGGGGAGGACATCTCTGTGGTGGACAGTGAGGAGGATGTCCCTGTGGTGGACAGGTGAGAGGACATTTCTGTGGTGGACAGTGGAGAGGACATCCCTGTAGTGGACAGTGGGGAGGATGTCCTTGTGGTGGACAGAGTGGAGAACTTTTCTGTAGTTGACAGGAGGAGGACTTGACTATAGAGGACAGTGAAGAGGACTTTTTGTGGTGAAGAGTGAGGATTTCACTGTTGTGGACAGTGTAAAGGACATTCTTGTGTTGAATCATGGGAAGTACATTCCTTGTTGCACAGGAGGACATTCCTGTGTTGGATAGTGGGGACGATGTCCCTGAGGTGGAGAGTGGAGATAACATCTCTGTAGTGGACAATGAGGAGGAAGTCCCTGTGATGGACAGTGGGAAGGTCTTCCCTGTGGAGGACAATGAGATGGACATCCCTATATTGTACAGTGGAGAGGACATCCCTGTGGTGGAAATTGGGGAGCATGTGTCTGTGGTGAAAACTGGAGAGAAAATCCATGTGGTGGACAGTGGGGAAGACTTCCCTGTGGTGAACTCTGGGGAGGACATTGCTGTGTTGCACAGGAGTTCTTCCCTGTTGTGAACAGTGTGGAGGATGTCCCTGTTGTGGAAAGTGAGAAGGAGGTCCCTGTGTTGAACAGTGTGGAGGACTTCCTTGTGGTGGACATTGAAAAAGACATTCCTGTGGTAGAAAGTTAGGAGGATACCCCTGTGGTAAAAAATGAGATTGATAGCCATAGTGGACAGTGGGGAAGACTTCCCTGTTATGGACAGTGGGGAAGATATTTCTGTGGTGTATAGTGGGGAAGACAACCTTGTGGTGGATATTGGTGAAGGCTAGCCTGTGGAGGACGTTGAGCAGGATGACCCTGCTGTGGACAGTGGACAGGACTTCCCTGTGTTGGACAGTGGACAAAACATTTCTGTGGTGGACATTGAAGAAAACATCCCTGTGGTGGACAGTTAGGAAAACATCCCTGTGTGAACAATGAGGTGGATGTCATTATAATGAACAGTGGGGAGGAATTCCCAGTGGTGGACAGTGGGGTGGAAATCACTGTCATGGACAGCTGGGAGTACATAACTGTGTTGGACAGTGGAGAGGACATCACTGTGGTGACAGTGGGAAACAATTCCATGTGGTGGACTATGGGGAGGACATTCCTGTTGTGGACAGTGAGAAAACATCCCTGTGGTGGACAATGGTGAGAACTTTCCATTGGTGGACAGTGGGGAGGACTTTTTGTGGTGGACAGTGAGGAGGAATTTTCTGAAGTTTGCAGTGGGGATGATGTCCATGTGGTGGAGAGTGGGGAGGACATCACTTTGGTGGACAGTGAGGAGGACATTCCTGTGGTGGAATGTGAGGAAGATGTCCCTGTTGTGGACAGTGGGGAGGACATCCCTGTGGTGGACAGTGGGGAGGAAATCCCTGGGGTGGACAGTGAGGAGCATGTCTCTGTGGGGAACAGTAGAAAGGAAATCCCTGTGTTGGACAGCAGACAGGACTTCCCTATGGTGGACTGTGGGGAGGATATCACTGTGGTGGACAGTGGGGAGGATGTTTCTGTGGTGGACAATTAAGAGGCCATTTCTGTTTTGAAGAATGGGGAGGACTTCCCTGTTGTGGACAGTGGGGAGGCCATCCCTGTGGCGGACAGTGTGGAGGATATCTCTGTGGTAGACAGAGGGGAGGACGTCTCTGTAGTGGAGAGTGGAAGGTCGACCCTCAGGTGAACAGTGGGTAGGACTTACCTGTGGTTGAGAGTGAGAAAGAAATCCCTGTGTTGGACAGTGCGGAGGATGTATTTGTGGTGGACATTGTGGAGGATTGCAATGAAATGGACTGTAGGGAAGACGTCCTTAAAGTGGAAAGTGGGAAGGATGTCCCTGAGGTGGTCAGTGTGGAAGATGTCCCTGTGTAGTACAGTGAGGAGGACGTCCCTGTTGTGGACAGTGAGGAGGACTTCTCTTTGGTGACAGTTAGGAGGACAGTTAGGTGTCCCTTTAGTGGACAGTTAGGAGTACATTTTGGTGGTGGACAGTGAAAAGGACATCCCTCTGGTGGATAGTAGCAAGGAGGTTTCTGTGGTGGACAGTTGGGAGGTAGTTCCTGAGCTGTACAGTGGAAAAAAATTGCAATGTGGTGGACAGTGGGGTGTATGTTCTTGTGAAAAGTAGGGAGGACATTCTGGTGGTGCACAGAAGGATGTCCCTGTGGTGGACAGTGTGGAGGACATCACTTTGGTAGACAGTGAGGAGGATGTCTCTTTGGTGGACAGTGGGGAGGATGTCTCTGTGATGAACAGTGGGAAGTACATCCCTGTGGTGACCATTTGAGCAGACTTCCTTGTGGTGGACAGTGAGGAGGACATCTTTGTGGTGGACAGTGGAGAGGACTTCCCTTGGTGGACAGTAAGGAGTATATCTATGTGGTGTAAAGTGAGGAGGACGTCCCTGGGGTGAACAGTGGGGAGGATGTCCCCTGGGCGGACAGTGAGAAGGACAACCCCATGGTGGACATTTGGGAGGACATTTCTTTGGCTGACAGTGAGAAGGACATCCCTGAGGTGGACAGGGGAGAGAAAGTGTAGACAGCTGGGAGGACATCATTGTGGTGGACAGTGGATAGGACATCCCTTAGGTGCACAGGAGAATGTACTTGTGGTGGACAGTGGAGAGGACATTGCTGTGTTGCCCAGGAGTACGTCCTTCTGGTGGACAGTGAGGAAGACTTCCCTGTGGTGAACAGCATGGAGGATTTCACTGTGGTGGACAGTTGGGAGGATGTCCCTGACATGGACAGTTAAAAAACAGCACTGTGGTGGAAAGTGCTATGTATGTACCTGTGGTGCATAGTGGGGAGGACATCCTTGTGGTGGACAGTGGGAAGGACATCACTGTTGTGGACAATGTTGGAACATCCTTCTGGTGGGCAGTCAGGAGGACGTTTCTATGGTGCACAGAGGGACATCCCTGTGGTGGACAGTGAAAAGAAAGTCTCTGTGGTGGACAGTAAGACCTCCCTGTGGTGGACAGTGGGGAGGACATCGCTGTGATTGACAGTGGGGAGGATGTCCCTGTTGTGGACAGTGGGGAGGACAGCTCTTTTGTGGACAGTGGAGTGAGTTTGCTGTGGTGCACAGGAGGACGTCCCTGTGGAGAACAGTTTGGCAGATGTCCCTATGCTGGACAGTGAAAAGGACATCCCTGTGGTGACAGTGAGGAAGACATATCTGTGGTGGTCAGTGAGGAGGACATCCCTGTGGTGAACAGTGTGGAGGACTTTTCTGTGGTGGACAATGGGGAGGACATCCCTGTGGTGGACAGGGAGGAGTATTTCCCTTTTGTGGACACTGGGGAGGATGTCTCTGAGGACTACAGTGTGGAGAGTATCCCTGTGGTTTACAATGGAGAGGACATCCTTCTGGTGGACAGTGAGGGGTAGGAATCTATGGTGGACAGTGGGAAGGTTGTCCCTGTGGTGGACAGTGGGGAGGACATCATTCTGGTGAACAGTTGGGAGGACATCCCTGTGGTGGACCGTTGGGCAGACTTCCTGTAATAGACAGTGGGGAGTACATCTATGTGGTGGACAATGTGTAGGATGTCTCTGTGTTGGACAGTGAGGAGGATGTCTCTGTGATGGACAGTGGAGAGGTTGTCCATGTGGTGGGCAGTGGGGAGGACTTAACTATGGTGCACAGGAGGATGTCCCTGCAATGATCAGTAAAAAGGATACAACTGTGGTGGACAGTGGGAAGGACGTCCATGAGATACACAGGAGGAATACCTGTGATAGACAGCAGGGAGGATATCTCTGTGTTGGATAGTGGGCAAGATGTCCCTGTCATCAACAGTGAAGAGAACATCCCTGTGGTCACAGTGAGGAGGGCATCCCTATGGTGCACAGTGTAAAAGATTTATCTGTGGAGGACCGTGGGGAGAACATCCCTGTGGTGGTCGCTGGGGACCACATCCCTGTGGTAGACAATAAAGAGACATCCCTGTGGTGGACAGTGAGGAAGATGTTTCTGTGGTCGACAGTGGGAGAACATCCATGTTGTTAACAGTGTGTAGGACATTCTGTGGTGGACAGTGAGGAGGTCATCTCTGTGATGGACAGTGGGGAGGTTGTCCCTGTGGTGGACAGTGAGGAAACATCCCTGTGGTTTACAGTGGAGAGGACATACATGTGGTGGACACTGAGAAAGATGTCCCTGTGGTGAACAGTGGGGAGGATTTCCCTGTTGTGGACTCTGGAAAGGGTGTCCCTGTGGTTGACTGTGGGGAGGTTTTCTTTGTAATGGACAATGGGGAGGAAGTCCTTGTGATGGGCAGTGGGAACAATGTTACTGTGGTGCACAGGAGTATGTCCCTTTGGTGGTCAGTAAGTAGGACACACCTCTGGTGGACAGTGGGAAGAACATCTCTATGGTACACAGGAGGACATCCCTGTGGTGGACAATGAGGAGGACGTCCTTGTGGTGCAGAGTTGGGAAAATTTTTTGGTGGATAGTGGGGATGACATCCCTCTGGTGTACATTGGAAAGGATATTCTTGTGGTGGACATTGTGGAGAATTTCACTGTGGTGGACAGTGCGGAGGATGTCCTTGTGGTGGGCAGTGGGGAGGAGTTCCCTGTGGTGAACAGTGGGGGGATGTCTCTATGGTGGCCAGAGTTGAGGAAGTCCCTGTGGTGGTCTGTGGGTGTTGCGGTAAATCTTTTGCCCATAGGGAGTACTGGCTAGCTCAGTCAGTAGAGCATGAGACTCTTAATCTCAGGGTCGTGGGTTCGTGCCCCACGTTAGGCGCCAATTTGTTGCGGTGAATCTTTTGCCCATAGGGAGTCCATAGAATAAAGACACAAGTCAATAAATATCAAATGAATGCTGCATGCCTAGATTGGGCAGATTTACCATTAAACTACACTATTTCTCCGGCTATGAGAGCTATTAACAACTTGCGGTTTCCTAGGTCAAGGTCTTCTTCATCTTCTCTTCCTCCACCAACTGCCCTCTGCTTCGACCAACTGTCAACTCTGCCGCTTCTCCCTCCTCTCCTTGGTCTTCCTCTTTTCCTGCCTCTGGCTCCTCCCACTCCTCTTCTACTGCTCAATCACTGGCTGTAGCCTTTATTTAACAAATTTGATTAGACAGAAGGTTTACAAGATTCACTCCTCCTTTGCAGCCCCTCCCAGGAATGGAGTTACCATGACAACAAGAGGCTAGGGCTATCCACCACATGTGGGGAGGACACCCCTGTCGTGTAGAGTGGTAACATTTCTGTGGTACACTGGAGTATGACCCTGTTGTGGACAAGGAGGAGGACGTACCTGTGGTAGATAGTTAAAAGGATGTCTCTGTGGTGGACAATGGGAATAATGTTCCTGTGGTGGACAGTTGGGAGGACATCCCTGTTGTGCACAGGAGGACGTCCTTGTTGTGGACAGTGGGTAGGACTTCCCTGTGGTGGACAGTAGGGATGATATCTCTTTGGTGGACAGTGTGGAGGACGTTCTTGTGGTGATCAGTAAGTAGGACACCCCTGTGGTGGACAGTGGGGCTATTCCTTCTGGTGGTTAGTGAAGATGACATCCCTGTGGTGAGAATGAGGAAGACATATCTGCGGTGATCAATGAGGAGGACATCTCTTTGGTGGACAGTGTGGAGGAAGTCTCTGTGGTGGTCAGTATGCAGGACGCACTTGTGGTGGACTATGGGGAGATTCCCTCTTGTGGACAGTGAAGAGGACATACTTGTGGTGACAGTGAGGAAGACATATCTGTGGTGGTCAGTAAGGAGGACGTCCCTGTGGTGGGCAGTGTGGAGGAATTTTTGTGGTGGACAATGAGGAGGACATCCCTGTGGTGGACAGTGGCAAGCACATCTCTTTGGTGGACAGTAGGAGGACATCCTTTTGGTGGACAGTGGGGAAAACGTTTCTGTGGTGGACAGTGTGGAGGATATTCCTGTGAGGGACTGTTGTTAGGATATATCTGTAGTAAACATTGAGGAGGACATCCCTGTGGTGGGCAGTGAGAAGGACATCCCTCTGGTGGACAGTGAGAAAGATGTTTCTGTGATAGACACTGGGAGGATATCTCTGTGGTGGACAGTGGGGAGGTGTTCCCTGTGGTATACTGTGGGGAGAATTTGCTTGTGGTGGACAGTGGGAAGAATGTCCTTGTGGTTGACTGTGGGGAGGTTTTCACTTGGTGGACAGTGGGGAGGAAGTCCTTGTGGTGGGCATTGGGAAAGATGTTACTGTGGAGAACAGGAGGACATCCCTGTGGTGGTCAGTAAGGAGGATGCACCTTTGGTGGACAGTGGGAAGGATGTCCCTGTGGTACACAGGAGGATATCGCTGTGGTGAACAATGAGGAGGACGTCCTTGTGGAGCACAGTAGGGAGGATTTTTCTTTGGTGGACAGTGGGGAGGACGTTCCTGTGGTGAAGAGTGGAAAGCATATCTCTGTGTTGGACAGTGTGGTGGACATCACTGTGGTTGACAGTGTAAAGGAAATCACTTTGTTGGATAGTGGGAAAGACTCTCCTGAGGTGGAAATTGGGGAGGACATCCCGGTGGTGTACATTGGAGAGGATGTTCCTGTGGTGGACAGTGAGAAGGATTTTACTGTGGTGGACAGTGGGGAGGACGTTCTTGTTGTGCTCAGTAAGTAGGACACCCCTGTTATGGACAGTGGGGGGATTCTCTCTGGTGGACAGTGAAGAGGACATCCCTGTGGTGACAGTGAGGAAGACATATCTGTGGTGGTCAATGATGAGGACGTCCCTGTGGAGGACAGTGTGGAGGAATTTTCTGTGGTGGATAATGCGGAGGACATCCCTGTTGTGGACAGGGGCAAGCACATCTCTGTGGTGGACAGTGGGAGGGCATTCCTGTGGTGAAGAGTGAGGAGGATGTCCCTGTGGTGGACTGTGTGTAAGACTTTTCTGGGGTGGACAGTGGGTAGGACATCTTTGTGAAGGACATTGAGGAGACATCTCTGTGATGGACAGTGGGGAGGTTGTTCCTGTCTTGAACAGTGGGGAGGACATCCCTGTGGTTTACAGTGAAGAGGACATACCTGTAGTGGACAGTGAGGAGGGTGTCCCTGTGGTGGACAGTAGGAAAGATGTCCATGGTTGATTGTGTGGAAGTTTTACTTGGTGGACAGTGGTGAGGACATTTTTGTGGTGGGCAATGGGAAGGATGTTACTGTGGTGTACAGGAGGACGTCCCTGTGGTGGTCAGAAAGGAGGACCCACCTTTGGGGGCCAGTGGGAAGGACGTCCCTGTGGTACACAGGAGGAAATCACTGTGGTGAACAATGAGGAGGATGTCCCTGTGGTGCACAGTGAGGAGGAATATTCTTTGGTGGACAGTGGGGAGGATATCCCTGTGGATAAGAGTGGGGAGCACATTTCTGTGGTGGACAGTGTGGTGGACATCATTGTGGTGGACAGTGTAAAGGAAATCACTTTGTTGGACAGTGGGGAAGACTTTCCTGAGGTGGACAGTGGGGAGGACATTCCTGTGGTGTACATTGGAGAGGATGTTCCTGTGGTGGACAGTGAGGAGAATTTTATTGTGGTGGCCAGTGGGGAGGATGTCTTTTTGGTATGCAGTTGGAGGATGTCCCTGTGGTGGTCAGTAAGTAGGACACCCCTGTGGTGGACAGTGGGGACATTCCCTCTGGTGGACAGTGAAGAGGACATTTCTGTGGTGACACTTAGAAAGACATAACTGTGTGTTCAATGAGAAGGACATCCCTGTGGAACAGTGTGGGGGAAGATTCTGAGGTGAAAAATGGGGAGGACATCTCTGTGTTGGAGAGTGGCAAGCACATCTCTTTGGTAGACAGTAGGAGGACATTCCTGTGGTGGAAGTAAGGAGGATGTCCCTGTGATGGACAGTGGGGAAGAATTTCCTGTGGTGGAGGTTGTGAAGGACATCCCTGTGGTGGTCTGTTGTTAGGATATCTCTGTGGTAAACAGTGAGGAGGACATCACTGTGGGGGACAGTGAGAAGGGCATCTCTGTGGTGGACAGTGAGGAAGATGTTTCTGTGGTGGACAGTGGGAGGACATCCATGTGATGGACAGTGGGTAGGATATCCATGTGGTGGACAGTGAGGAGGACATCTCTGTGATGGAAAGTGGAAAGGTTGTCCCTGTGGTGGACAGTGGGGAGGATTTCCCTGTGGTGGAAAGTGGGAAGGATGTCCCTGTGGTTGACTGTGGGAGGTTTTCATTGTGGTGGACAGTGGGAAGGATGTCCTTGTGGTAGGCAGTGGAAAGGACATTACTGTGGTGCACAGGAGGATGTCTCTGCTATGGTCAGTAAGGACGACACACCTTTCCTGGACAGTGGGAATGACATCCCTGTGGTACACAGGAGGACAACCCTGTGGTGAACAATGAGGAGGACGTCCCTGGGATGCACAGTGGGGAGGATTTTTCTTTGGTAAACAGTGGGAAGGACATCCCTGTGGTGGAGAGTGGGGAGCATATCTCTGTGGTAGACAGTGTGGAGGACATCACTGTGGTGGACAGTGAAAAGGAAATAATTTTGATGGACAGTGGGGAAGACTTTCCTGAGATGGACAGTGGGGAGGACATCCCTGTTGTGTACATTGGAGAGAATGTTCCTGTGGTGGACAGTGAGGTGTATTTCAATGTGGTGGACAGTGGGTATGTCATCCTTGTGGTGGGGAGTGGAGAGGACGTTCCTGTGGTGCACAGGAGGACGTCCCTCTGGTGGACAGTAAGAGGACATCCCTGTGGTGGACAGTGGGGATGTATTCCCTCTGGTGGACAGTGGGGAGAACATCTTTGTGGTAGATAGTTGGAAGGACATCCCTGTGGTGTACAGGAGGACTTCCATGTGGTGGACAGTGGGGAGGACATCTCTGTGGTGGCCAGTGTTGAGAAAGTTTCTGTGGTGATCTTTGGGGAGGACTCCCCTGTGGTAGAGAGTGGTGACGACATTTCTGTGGTACACTGGAGTACATCCCTGTGGTGGAGAATGGGGAGGATGTCCCTGTGGTAGATATTTGAAAGGACATCTCTGTGGTGGACAGTGGGAATAATGTTCCTGTGGTGGACAGTTGGGAGGACGTCCCTGTGATTCACAGGTGGACATCCTTGTTGTGGACTGTGGGAAGGACATTCCTGTGGTGGAGAGTGTGGAGGACATCCCTGTGGTGGTCAGTAAGTAGGATGCCCCTGTGGTGGACACAGTGGAGGACATATCTGTGGTAGACATGAGGACATTCCTGTGGTGGACAGTGGGGAGGAAATCTCTGTGGTGGCCAGTGGGGAGAACATCCCTGTGTTGCACAAGAGGAAGTCCCTGTGGTAGACATTGTGGAGAATGTCTCTTTTTTGGACAGTGGGTAGGACATCTCTGTTCTAGACAGTTGAGAGGAAGACCCTGTGATGCACAGAAGGATGATCTCTGGCTGGAAAGTGTAGAGGATGTCCCTGTGCTGGTCTGTGGGGAGAATGCCTCTGTGTTGGACAGTGCTGAGGATGTCCGTGTGTTACACAAGAGGACTTTTCTGTGGTGGACAGTGGTGAAAATGTCAATGAGTTGAACATTGGGGAGGACATCTCTGTGGTGGCCAGTGGGGAGGACGTCCCTGTGGTGGACAATGTAGAGGATTTCTCTGTAGGGGACAGTGGGGTGGATGTCCTTGTTGTGGGCAGTGGGGAGGACATCCCTGTGGTTGACAGTGCAGAGGACATCTGTGTCATGGACATTGAGGAGGACGTCCCTGTTGTGGCCAGTTTGGAGGATGTCCCTGTAGTGCACAGGAGGACATTTCTGTGGTGGACTGTGTGGAGGATGTCCCTGTGCTAGTCAGTGGGAAGGACAACCCTGTGGTGGACAGTGGTGAGGACATCGTTGTGGTAGACAGGAGGACATCCCTGTGGTGGACAGTGGGGTAGATGTCACTTTGGTGCACAGAAGGACATCCTGATAGTGGACAGTGGGGAGGACGTCCCTGTTGTGGACAGTGGGGAGGACAAATTTTTGTGTACAGTGGGGTAAGATTGCTGTGGTGCACAGGAGGACGTCCCTGAGGGGAACAGTTTGGAGGATGTCCCTGTGTTGGACAGTGAAAAGGACGTCCCTCTTGTGGACAGTGGGAAGGATATTCCTGTAGTGGATAGTCAGGATGGATGACAGTGAGTAGGACACCACAGTGGTAGCCAGTGGAAAGGAAGTCTTTGTGGTGGAAAGTGGGGAGCATTTCGTTGTGGTGCACAGGTGGAAGTCCCTCTGGTGGACAGTTCAGAGGATGTTACTGTGTTGGGCAATTAAAAGGACATCCCTGTGGTGGACAGTGGAAAAGATTTCATTGTGGTGGAGAGTTGCAAAAACATCCTTGTGTACTATGGGAAGAATGTTCCTGTGGTGCACAGAAGGACGTCCCTGTAATGGACAGTGAGGATGAAGTCTCTGTGCTGGACAGTGGGGAGGTTTACACTGTACTGGACAGTGGAGAGGATGTTTTTGTGCTAGACTGTGGGCAGAACCTTCCTGTTGTGCACAGGAAAACATCCCTGTGATGGACATGTCTGTGGACATGTCTGTGGATAGGACATGTCTGTGGTAGACAATTGGGAGGTTTTCCCTGTGGTGGACAGTGGAGAGGACATCCCTGTGGTTGTCAGTGGGAGTACTTCTCTGTTTTGTTCAGTGGGGAGGACATCCCTGTGGTGCACAGTGGGGAGGACATCACTGTCGTGGAAAGTGAGGAGGACGTTTCTGTGGTGGACAGTGAGGAGGACTTCCCTGTGGAGGACAGTGAGAAGTATTTCTCTGTGGCGGACAGTGAGGAGGACGTCTCTGTGGTGGACAGTGGGGATGATGTCCTTGTGATGGACAGTGGGGAGGACATCCCTGTGGTTGACAGTGGGAGGATTTCTCTGTATTGGACAAGGGGGAGGATATTGCTGTGGTGCACAGTTTGGAGGACATCACTAAGGTGGGTAGTGCACAGGATTTCTCTGTGGTGGACAGTGAGGATGATGTCTCTGTGGTGGACAGTGGGGAGGATATCCCTGTGATGGACAGTGGGGAGGATATCCCTGTGGTTGATTATGGGAGGACTTCTCTTCATTGGACAGTGAGGAGGATGTCCCTGTGGTGGATAGTGGGAAAGACTTCCCTGCAGTTGACAGTGTGGAGGCCATCCCTTTGGTGGACCATGGGGAGGACATCCCCATGGTGATCAGTGAGGAGGACATCTCAGTGGTGGAAGGTAGGGAGGACTTCACTGTGTTGAACAATGCAGACGATGTCATTGTGTTTCACAGTTGGGAGGACATCCCTTTGGTGGACAGTGTGGAAGACGTCCCTGTGGTAGACAGAAGGGAGGACTTCCCTGTGGTTGACAGTAAGAAGAACATCCCTGTTATGCCCAGTGCTGAGGACTTCATTGTGGTGGACAGTGTGAAGGACATCCCTGTAGTTGACAGTGGGGAAGATGTCTCTGTGATAGACAGTGAGGAGGATGTCTTTGTGGTGGACAGTGTTGAGGGATTCAATGTGATGGACCGTAAGCACAATGTCCTCGTAGTGGATTGTGGAAAGGACTTCCTGTGGTGGACAGTGGAGAGGATGTCCCTGTGGTGGACAGAGGGGAAGACTTTTCTGTAGTTGACAGGAGGAGGACATGACTATAGTGGACAGTGAAGAGGACTTCTTTGTGGTGAAGAGTGGTGAGGATTTCACTGTCATGGAAAGTGTAAAGGACATTCTTGTGTTGAACCATGGGGAGTACATTCCTAGTTGCACAGAACATTCCTGTGTTGGAAAGTGGGGAGGATTTCACTGAGGTGGTGAGTGGGGATAACATCCCTGTGGTGGACAGTGAGGAGGATGTCCCTGTGATGGACATTGGGAAGGTCTTTCCTGTGCTGGACAATGAGATGGACGTCCCTATATTGGAGAGTGGAAAGGCCTTCCCAGTGGTGGACAGTGGGGAGGACATCCTTGTGGTGGACAGTGGGGAGCATGTGTCTGTGGTGAAAACTGGGGAGGACATCCCTGTGGTGGACAGTGGGGAAGACTTCCCTGTGGTGGACAGTGGGGAAGATGACCCTGTGGTGGAATGTGAGAAGGACATCCCTGTGGTGGATAATGGGGAGGACGTCCCTGTGGTGGAGAGTGGGAAGGAATTTTCTGTGGTGGTGATTGAGAAGGACATACCTATGATCGATTTTGGGAGAATATCTCTGGGGTGAACAGTGTGGAGGACATCCCTATGCTAGACAGTGGGGAGAACGTCCCTGTGGTGGACAGTGGGGAGGACATCTCTGTAGTAGAGAGTGCAAGGTCGTCCCTCATGTGGACAGTGGGTAGGACATCCCTGTGGTGGGCAGTGAAAAAGATGTCCCTATGTTGGGCAGTGAGAAGGACATATTTTTAGTGGACAGTGAGGAGGACATTTCTATGGTGGACAGTTTAAAAGACATCCCTCTGGAGGATAGTTAGGAAGAAATCCCTGTGATGGATACTGCCAAGGAGGTTTCTGTGGTGAACAGTTAGGAGGACGTTTCAGATTTAGACGGTGGAAAAAAATTCACTTTGGTGGACAGTGGGGCATATGTCCTTGTGAAAAGTAGGGAGGAGGTTCTGGTGGAGCACAGGAGGATGTCCCTGTGGTGGACAGTGCAGAGGACATCTCTTTGTTGGACAGTGGGGAGGACGTCCCTGTGGTGCACAGGAGGTTGTTTCTGTGGTGCACAGTGGGGTGGATTTCCCTGTGGTTGACAATGCAGAGGACGTCCCTGTGGTACACAGTGGGGAGAAAGTTCCTGTGGTGCCCAGGAGGATGTCACTGTAGTGGACAGTGGGGATGATGTCTCTGGAGAAAACAAGAGGAGGTCTTTGTGGTGGACAGTGGAGAGGATGTCACTCTGGTGGACATTGAGAAGGACATTTCTCTGGTGGACACTAAGAAGGATACTCCTTTTGTGGACAATATGGAGGACTTCCCTGTTGTGGACAGTAGAAAGCACTTCATTGTGGTGGACAGTGAGGAGGACATCCCTGTAGTGGACAGTGGGGAGGATGTCTTTGTGGTGGACAGTGTTGAGGAATTCAATGTGATGGACAGTAAGCACAATGTCCTTGTAGTGGATTGTGGGGAGGACTTCCTGTGGTGGACATTGGGGAGGACATCCCTGTGGTGGACAGTGGAGAGGACATCCCTGTGGTGGACAGTGGAGAGGATATCCCTGTGGTGGACAGAGGGGAGGACTTTTCTGTAGTTGACAGGAGGAGGACATGACTATAGTGGACAGTGAAAAGGACTTCTTTGTGGTTAAGAATGGGGAGGATTTCACTGTCTTGGAAAGTGTAAAGGACATTCTTGTGTTTAACCATGGGGAGTACACTCCTGGTTGCACAGGAGGACATTCCTGTATTGGAAAGTGGGGAGGATGTCACTGAGGTGGTGAGTGGGGATAACATCCCTGTGGTGGACAGTGAGGAGGAAGTCTCTGTGATGGACAGTGGGGAGGTCTTTCCTGTGGTGGACAATGAGATGGACGTCCCTATATTGGAGAGTGGAGAGGACTTTCCTGTAGAGGACAGTGGGGAGGACATCCCTGTGGTGGAAAGTGGGGAGCATGTGTCTGTGGTGAAAACTGGGGAGGACATCCCTGTGGTGGACAGTGGGGAAGACTTCCCTGTGGTGGACCGTGAGAAAGACATCCATGTGGTAGACAGTGAGAAGGCTATCACTGTGGTGGACAGTGAGAAGAACCTCACTGTGGTGGACAGTGGGGATGACATTGGTGTTGTGGACAGTTGCTGTGTTTCACAGGAGTACATCCCTGTTGTGAAAAGTGTGGAGGATGCTCCTGTGGTGGAAAGTGAGGAGGACGTCCCTGTGTTGAAGAGTGGTGAGAACTTCCTTGTGGTGGACATTGAAAAAGACATCCCTGTGGTGGACAGTTAGGAGGATACCCCTTTGGTGGACAATGATATGGATGTCCATATTGGACAGTGGGGAGGACTTCCCTGTGATGGACAGTGGAAAAGATGTCCCTGTGGTGGACAGTGGGGAAGACATTTCTGTGGTGGACAGTGAGGAGAATGTCCTTGGTGTGGACCTTGGGGAAGGCTTCACTGTGGTGGACAGTGGGAAGGATTTCCTTGTGCTGGACAGTGGACAGGCTTTCCCTGTGGTGAACAATTAGGAAGACATTCCTTTGTGAACAATGAGGTGGATGTCACTATATTGGACAGTGGGGAGAACTAGCCAGTGGTGGACAGTGGGAGGACATCACTGTGGTGGACAGTTGGGAACACATAACTGTGGTGGACAGTGCAAAGGATATAACAGTGGTTGACAGCAGGAAAAACTTCCATATGGTGGACTGTGGGGAGGACATTCCTGTGGTAGACAGTAAGAAGGCCATCCCTGTGGTGGAAAATGGTGATGACTTCCCATTGGTGGACAGTGGGGAGGACTTTTTTGTTTTGGACAGTGAGGAGGAATTTTCTGTGGTGGACTGTGGGGAGGATATCTCTGTGATGGAGTCATGTGAGGACATCACTTTGGTGGACAGTGGGGAGGACATCCCTGTGGTGGAATGTGAGGAGGACGTTTCTGTTGTGGACAGTGGGGAGGACTTCACTGTGGTGGAAAGTGAGAAGGAAGTCCCTGTGGTGGACAGTGGGGAGAAATTTTCTGTGGTGGAAATTGAGAAAAACATCCCTATGGTTGACTTTGGGGAGAATATCCCTGGGGTGGACAGTGTGGAGAATATCTCTGTGGTGGACAATGGGGAGGAAATCACTGGGGTCGACAGTGAGGAAGATGTCACTTTGGGGGACAGCAGGGAGGACTTCCCTGTGTTGGACAGCAGAGAGGATTTTCCTTTGGTGGACTGTGGGGAAGACATTCCTGTGGTGGACAATTAGGAGGACATTTCTGTTTTGGAAAATGGAGATGACTTCCCTGTTGTGGACAGTGGGGAGTACATCCCTGTAGTGAACAGTGCAGAGGACATCCCTGTGGTAGACAGTGGGGAGGACGTCCCTCAGGTGGACAGTGGATAGGACTTACCTGTGGTTGACAGTGAGGAAGAAATCCCTGTGTTGGACAGTGGGGATGATGTATTTGTGGTGTACAGTGGGGAGGACTGCAATGTGATTGACTGTAGGGAAGACATCCTTGTAGTGGACCATGGGGAGGATGTTCCTGTGGTGCACAGGAGGACATCCCTGTGGTGGGCAGTGGGGAAGATGTCCCTGTGTTGGACAGTGAGGAGGACGTCCCTGTTGTGGACAGTGTGGAGGATTTCTCTTTGGTGACATTTAGGAGGACATTTCTGTAGTGGACAGTGAGGAGGACATTTCTGTGGCGGACAGTGAAAAGGACATCCCTCTGGTGAACATTTAGGAGGACATCCCTGTAGTGTATAGTGGTGAGGAGATTTCTGTGGTAGAGAGGTGTTCCTGAGATGGATAGGGGAAAAAATTTCAATGTAGTGGTCAGTGGGGCATATGTCCTTGTGAAAAGTAGGGAGGACGTTCTGGTGGTGCACAGGAGGATGTCCCTTTGGTGGACAGTATGAAGAACATCTCTTCGGTGGACAGTGAGGAAGATGTCTCCGTGTTAGACGGTGGGGTGGATGTCTCTGTGATGGACTGTGGGAAGGACACCCCTGTGGTGAACATTTGAGAGGACCTCTTTGTGGTTGACAGTGAGGAGGACAACTTTGTGGTGGACATTGGGGAGGACTTCCCTGTGGTAGACATTGGGTAGTATGTCTGTGTAGTAGACAGTGAAGAGTATGTCCCTGTGGTGGACAGTGGGAAGGACTTCCCTGTTGTTGAATGTGAGGAGGACATCCCTCTAGTGAACAGTGGGGAGGACATATTTGTGGTACACAGTGGGGAAGATTCAAATGTGGTGGACATTAGGGACTATGTCCTTGTATTGGACCATGGGTAGGATGTTGCTCTGATGCACAGGAGGATGTCGCTTTGGTGGACAGTGGGGAGGACATCCCTGTGGAGGACAGTGAGGAGGAGGTCCCTGTGGTGGATATTGGGGAGGACTTCCCTGTGGTGGACAGTGGGGAGGATTTCTTTGTGGTGGACAGTGGGAAGGATGTCACTGTGGTGGACTGTGGAGAGCACATGTATGTCTTGGACTTTGGGGAAGACATCCATGTGATGTAAAGTGAGGAGGACATCCCTGTAGAGGACAGTGGGGAGGACATCGCTGTGGTGGACAGTGGGGAGGACTTCTATGTGGTGCAAAGAGAGGAGGATGTCTCTGTGGTGGACAGTGGGGAGGATTTCCCCTGGGTGGACAGTGAGGAGGACAACCCGATGGTGTACAGTAGGCAGAGTATTTCCTTGGCTGATAGAGAGAAGGACGTCCCTGAGGTAGACCGAGGAGAGAACGACTTTGTGGTGGACAGCTGGGAGGACGTCTTTGTTGTGGACAGTGGGGAGGACATACCTGTAGTATACAGGAATATATCCCTGTGTTGTACAGTGTGGAGGATGTCGCTGTGGTGGACAGTGTGGAGAACATCACTTTGGTGCACAGTGGGGAGGATGTAATTGTGGTATACAGTGTGGAGGATATCCCTGTTGTGGTCATTGGGGAGGACCCCCCTGTGGTGGATAGTGGGGAGGACATCTTTGTGAGACACATGATGAGGTCTTCATGGCAGAGTATGGAGGATGTCCCTGTGATGGACAGCAGGAAAAACGTTTCTTTGGTGGACAGTGAGAAGGAAATCACTGTGGTGGACAGTGTGGAGGACTTCTCTATGGTGGACAATGAGGAGGACATCTCTGTGGTGGACAATGGGGAGTACATCCCTGTGGTGGACAGTGGGAAGAAATTTTGTAGCTGACAAGGAGGAGAACACGACTATAGTGGACAGTGAGGAGGAAATCTTTGTGGTGAAGAGTAGGGAGTATTTCACTGTCGTGGACATTGTAAAAGACTTTCTTGTGTTGAACCATGGGGGTATGTTCCTTGTTGCACAGGCGGACGTTCCTTTGTTGGAAAGTGGGGAGGATGTCCCTGAGGTAGAGAGTGGGGATAACATCCCTGTGGTGGACAGTGAGGAGGAAGTCCCTGTGAAGTACAGTGTGGAGGTCTTTCCTGTGGTGGACAATGAGATGGACGTCGCTATATTGGACCGTGGAGAGGACTTCCCTGTGGTGGACAGTGGGGAGGACATCCATGTTGTGGACAGTGAAGAGCAAGTGTCTGTGGTGAAAACTGGGAAGGAAATCTCTGTAGTGGACAGTGGGGAAGACTTCCCTGTAGTGGACAGTGGGAAGGACTTTGCTGTGTTGCACAGGAGTTCATCAGTGTTGTGTACAGTGTGAGGATGTCCCTGTTGTGGAAAGTGAGGACGTCCCTGTGTTTAACAGTGGGGAGGACTTTATTGTGGTGGACATTGAAGAAAACATTCCTATGGTGGACAGTTAGGAGGATATCCCTGGGGTGGACAATGTGATGGATGCCATATTAAACAGTGGGGAGGACTTCCCTGTGGTAGACAGTGGGGAGCACGTGTCTGTGGTAGACAGTGGGGAGGACATCCTTGTGGTGGACATTGGGGAAGCTTCCCTGTGGTGGACCATGAGGAGGATGTCCCTGTGGTGGACAGTGCACAGGGCGTTCCTGTGATAGACAATGTATAGGAAATCTCTGTGGTGGACAGTGGAGTAGACTGTTCCTGTGGTGGACAGTGGGAAGAATGTCCCTGTGGTGCACAGGAGAATATACTTGTGGTGGACAGTGGGGAGGATGTTGCTTTGGTGCATAGGAGTACGTCCCTCTGGTGAACAGTGTGTAGTATTTCTCTTTGGTGGACATTGAGTAGGATGTCCCTGTGTTGGACATTGGGCAGTACTTCCCTGTGATGGACCCTGAAAAAGACATTCCTGTGGTGGACAGTTAGGAAGACATCCCAGATTGAACAACAAGGTGGACTCACTCTATTGGAGAGTGGGGAGGACTTCCCAGTGGTGGACAGTGGGGAGGACATTCTTGTGGTGTACAGTGAGAAGGACATCCCTGTTGTGGACAATGATGAGGACTTCTTTTGGTGGACAGTGGGGAAGACTTTTTTGTGGTGGACAGTGAGGAGGAATTTTCTGTGGTGGACAGTGAGGAGGATGTCCCTGTGATGAAGTGTGGGGAGGGCATCACTTTGGTGGACAGTGGGGAGCACATCCCTGTGGGGGAATGTGAGGAGGATGTCCCTGTTTTAAATAGTGTAAAGGACTTCACTGTGGTGGATATTGAGAAGTACGTTCCTGTGTTGGACAGTAGGGAGGACGTCCTTGTGGTGGACAGTGGGGAGTAATTTTTGGTGGTGGAGAGGGAGGAGAATGTCCCTATGGTCGACTTTGTGGAGAATATTTTGGGGTTGGACAGTGTTGAGGACAGCCCTGTGGTGGAGAGTGGGAAGGAAACCCTTGGAGTAGACAGAGGACGTCCCTCTTGGGGATAGTGGAGAGGACTTACCTTTGTTGGCTAGCAGAGAGGATTTCCCTGTGGTGGACTATGGGAAGGACATCCCTGTGGTGAACAATGGGGAGGACGTCCCTGTGGTGAACAGTGGGAAGGACTTCCCTGTGGTTGAGAGATAGGATGACATCTTTAAGGTGAACAGTTGAAAAAATTTCACTGTGGTTGACAGTTGTGAGGATGTCCCTGTGGTGTACAATGAGAATGAAATCTTTTATGTGAACAGTGGGGAGGATTTCACTGTAGTTGATGGTGGAGAGGATGTTCCTGTGGTGCACAGGAGGATGTCTTTATGGTGGACAGTGGCAGAGACGTTTCTGTGGTGCACAGGAGGATATTTCTGTGGTGCATAGTGGGAAGGATTTCCCTGTTAAGGACAGGGGGGTAGACATCCCTGAGTTGGACAGTGAGGAGGACGACCCTGTGGTGGACAGTGGGGAGGATGTCCATGTGGTGGACAGTGGGAAGGACTTCCCTGTGGTTGACAGTGAGGAGGACATCCCTGTGGTGTACTATAAGGATGACATCTTTTAGGTGAACAGTAAGAAGGATATCACTGGTTGACAGTGGGTACGATGTTCCTGTGGTGCAAAGGAGGATGTCCCTGTGGTGGACAGTGGCAAAGACGTCCCTGTGGTGCACAGGAGGATGTTTCTGTGGTGCACAGTGGGGAGGAAATCCCTCTGGTGGAGAGTGGAAATGATTTCTCTGTGGTTGACAGTGAGGAAAACATCCTTGTGGTGGACAGTGAGGAACACATGTCTGTGGTAAAAACGGGAAGACTTCCCTGTGGTGGACAGTGGAAAGAACTTTGCTGTGTTGCACAAGAGTTCGTCAGTGTTGTGTACAGTGTGGAGGATGTCCCTGTGGTGGAAAGTTAGGAAGATGTCCCTGTATTGAACAGTGGGGAGAACTTTATTGTGGTGGACTTTGAAGACATCCCTGTGGTGGACAGTTAGGAGGATATTCCTATGTTGGACAATGAGATGGATGTCTATATTGAACATTGGGGAGGACTTCCCTGTGGTGGACAGTCAGTAGGATGTCCTTGTGGTGGACATGGGGGAGAATGTTCCTGTGTTGGACAATGGAAAGGAAATCTCTGTAGTGGACAGTGGGGCAATTTTGCTGTGGTGCACAGGAGGTCGTCACTGTGGTGTACAGTGTGGAGGATATTTCTGTGGTGAACAGTGAAAAAAAAAGTCCTCATTGTTAACAGTGGGGTGGACTTCCCTGTGGTGGACAGTGAAAGGATATCCCTGTGGTGACAGTTAGAAGGATATGCCGGTGGTGGTCAATGAGGAGGAGGTCCCTGTGATGGACAGAGGGGAGTATTTTTCTGTTGTAGACAGTGGGGAGGACATCCCTGTGGTGGGCAAAGGGGAAGACTTTTCTGTGATGAACAGTGGGGAGGATATCCCTATTGTAGACAGTGAAGAGGATGCCCTGTGGTGGACAGTGGGGAAGTTGTCCCTTTGGTGGATACTGAGCAGGACATCTTTGTGGTGGACAGTGTGGAGGATGTCCCTGTGGTGTTCATTGATGAGGAAACCCCTGTGGTGGACAGTGGTGAGGACATCCCTGTGGTAAACAGGAGGACGTCCCTGTTGTATACAGTGGGGAGGACGTTCCAGCTGTGGTCACTAAGGAGGACTCCTTTGTGGTGGACAGTGGGAAGGATGTCCCTGTTTTACACAGGAGGACATTCCTGTGGTGGAGAGTAGGGAGGACATCTCTGTGGTATGTGGGGAAGAAATCTCGCGGGTGGGGTGAAGAGGGAGTCCGGCGGCCAGGTCCCACAGTCATCTGGCATCAGGGTCACGGGCAAGCTTCCCACGCCACCAGCGGAGGGTCCCACATTGGTACAGCCGCCACGGGCTGGCGGTGGGCAGCTCAAGTTTCCAAAGGCTGGGAACCTGGCGGTGGCTGATCAGGCGACACATGGAGCATGGTTTTCCAAAGAATTTATTGTTCATTGCATTGTAAATGGATGTAGGTGGTATGCGCTTCCCCACCAAAGGCCAGGGGAGCCTAATTTTATAGGGAAGGGAAAAAGGGGAGGGAATAACTTAATTAACTACGCCCCTGGCCTTTAGATAACTCATTAATATTTAAATCTCTGGAGGTGGAGACCTCTACCTGTGCTAAGTGATTGAAGGTTGCAGGTTAAAAGGAGTTACCTCGTCCAAGGCCCAACAGTGGTAGACAGTGGAAAGGACGTCCCTGTGGTAACAGTGAGAAGGATATCCCTGTGGTAAACAATGAGAAGGATGTCCTGTGGTGCACAGTAGAAAAAATTTTTCTGTGGTGGACAGTTGGGAGGACATCCCTGTGGTGGAGATTGGGAACCATTTCACTGAGGTTGTCAGTGAGGAGGACCTATTTGTGGTGGACAGTGGAGAGTACATCCATGTGTTGGACAGTGTGTAGGACATCTCTGTGGTGAACAGTGAGGAGGTTGTCTCTGTAATGTACAGTGGGGAGGTTGTCCATGTGGTGGACAATGGGGAGGAAATCCCTGTGGTTACAGTGGAGAGGACATACCTGTGGTGGACAGTGAGGAAGACGTCCTTGTGTTGGAAAGTGGGGAGGAATTCCCTGAGATGGACAGTGGGAAGATTGCTCCTGTTGTTGACAGTGGGGAGGATTTCACTGTGGTGGACATTGTGGAGGACGTCCTTGTGGTGGGCAGTGGGGAGGACGTTCCTTTTGTGCACAGCAGGACGTCGCTGTGGTGATCAGTAAGGAGGATGCACCTGTGGTGGACTGTGGAAAGTACATCCCTGTGATACACAGGAGGATTAACTGTAGTGGACAGTGTAAAGGACATCTCTGTGATGGATAATGGGCAAGACGTCCCTGTGAAGGACAGTGAAAAGAACATCCCTGTGGTGGTAACTGGGCCCCATATCTCTGTGGTGGACAATGGAGAAGAAATCCCTGTAGTGAATAGTGAGAAGGACATCCTTGTGGTGGACAGTGAAGAAGATGTTTCTGTGGTGGACAGTGGGAGGACATCCATGTGGTGGACAGTAGGTAGAACATGTCTGGTGGACAGTGAGGAGGATGTCTCTGTGATAGACAGTGGGAAGGTTGTCTCTGTGGTGGACTATGGGGATGACATCCCTGTGGTTTACAGTGGAGAGGACAATAACTGGGTGGACAGTGGGGAGGATGTCCATGTGGTGGACAGTGGGGAGAATTTCCCTGTGGTGGACAATGGGGAGAATGTCCTTGTGGTCGACTGTGGGGAGGATTTCACTGTGGTGGACATTGTGGAGGACATCTTTGTGGTGGGCAGTGGGGAGGACGTTCCTTTGGTGCACAGCAGGACGTCGCTGTGGTGATCAGTAAGAAGGATGCACCTCTGGTGGACTGTGGGAAGTACATCCCTGTGATACACAGGAGGATTACCTGTAGTGGACAGTGTAAAGGACATCTCTTTGGTGGATAATGGGCAAGACGTCCCTGTGAAGGACAGTGAAAAGAACATCCCTGTGGTGGTCACTGGGGCCCACAAATCTGTGGTGGACAATGGAGAGGAAATCCCTGTGGTGAACAGTGAGAAGGACATCCTTGTGGTGGACAGTGAGGAAGATGTTTCTGTGGTGGACAGTCGGAGGACATCCATGTGGTGCACAGTAGGTAGGACATGTCTGTGGTGGACAGTGAGGAGGATGTCTCTGTGATGGACAGTGGGAAAGTTGTCCCTGTGGTGGACTGTGGGGATGACATCCCAGTGGTTTACAGTGTAGAGGACATAACTGTGGTGGACAGTGGGGAGGATATCCATGTGGTGGACAGTGGGGAGGATTTCCCTGTGGTGGACATTGGAAAGGATGTCCTTGTGGTTGACTGTCGGGAGGTTTTCACTGTGGTGGACAGTGGGGAGGACATTACTGTGGTGCATAGGAGGGCGTCCCTGTTGTGGACTGTAAGGAGGACACAGCTTTTGTGGACGGTGGGAAGGATGTCCCTGTGGTGGACAATGAGGAGGATGTCCCTGTGGTGCACAGTGAGAAAGATTTTTCTTTGGTGGACAGTGTGGAGGACATCACTGTGGTGGACAGTGATAAAAAAATCACTTTGTTGGACAGTGGAGAAGACTTTCCTGAGGTGGACAGTGGGAAGGACATCCCTTTGTTATACATGGGAGAGGATGTTTCTGTGGTAGACATTGAAGAGAATTTCACTGTGGTGGACTGTGGGTGAGGACATCTTGTGGTTGGCAGTGGAAGGGATGTCCCTGTGATCATCAGTAAGTAGGACGCCCCTGTGCTGTATAGTGGGAAGATTCTGTCTGGTGGACAGTGAAGAGGACATCCCTGTGGTGACAGTGAGGAAGACATATCTGTGGTGGCCAATGAGGAGGACATACCTGTGGAGGACAGTGTGGAGGAATTTTCTGTGGTGGACAATTGGGAAGACATCCCTGTGGTGGACTGTTGTTAGGACATCTCTGCTGTAAACCATGAGGAGGATGTCTCTGTGGTCAACAGTGTGGAGAATATCCTTGTGGTTAACAGTGGGGAGGACATCCTTGTGGTGGACAGTGAGGGGTACGTACCTGTAATAGACAGTGGGGAGGATTTCCCTGTGGAGGACAGTGGGAAGTATGTCCCTGTGGTGGACAGTGGGGAGGACATCATTATGGTGGACAGTTGGGAAGACATCTCTGTGGTGGAGACTTGGGAGGACTTCCCTGTGTTGGACAGTGTGGAGGATGTCCCTGTGGTGGACAATGGAGAAGATCTCACTGTGGTGGAGAGTGGGTAGGACATCCTTGTGGTGGGCAGTGAGGAGGATGTTCCTGTGGTGGACAGTGAAAGAATGTCCCTATTGTGGACAATGGTGTAGACTTCCATGTGGTGGACAGTGAAGAGGACATCCCTGTGGTGAGAGGAGGATATCCCAGTGGTGGTCAATGAGGAGGACGTCCCTGTGTTGGACAGAGTGGAGGATTTTTCTCTGGTGGACAGTGGGGAGGACATGCTTGTGGCAGGCAGTGAGTAGGACATCCCTGTGGTAGAAAGTGAGGAGAATGCACTGTGGGGACAGTGGGGAGGTTGTCCATATGGTGGACAGTGAGGAGGATTTCTCTGTGTTGGACAGTGGGGAAGATGTTCCTTTGGTGGATACTGAGCAGGACATCTTTGTGGTGGACAGTGTGGAGGATGTTCTTGTGGTGGTGAGTGGGGAGGAAACCTCTAGCATGGACAGTGGTGAGGACCTCCCTGTGGTAAACAGGAGGATGTCCCTGTGTTCAACAGTGGGGAGGATGTTTCAGTTTTGATCAGTAAGAAGGACTCTTCTGTGGTGGACAGTAGGAAGGGTGTCCCTGTTTTACACAGGTGGACATTGCTGTGGTGGAGAGTGAGGAGGACATCTCTGTGACGGACTGTGGGTAGGACATCCCTGTGGTGGACAGTGAAGAGGAAATCCTTGTTGTAACACTGAGAAGGACATCCCTGTGGTGAACAATGAGGAGGACGTCCTGTGGTGCACAGTAGAGGAAATTTTTCTGTGGTGGACAGATTGGAGGACATCCCTGTAGTGGACAGTGGGGAGCACATCTCTGTTGTGGACAGTATGGAGGACATCCCTGTAGTGTACAGTGGGAAGCACATCTCTGTGTTGGACAGTGTGGAGGGCATCCCTGTGGTGGACAATGGGGAGGACATCCCTGTGGTGGATAGTGGGCAGGACATCACTGTGGTGGTCAGTGAAAAGAAAATCACTTTATTGGACAGTGGGTAAGACTTTCCTGAGGTGGACAGTGGGGAGGACATCCCTGTAGTGTACATTGGAGAGGATGTTTCTGTGGTGGACAGTGGGAGGTCTTCCCTGTGGTGGACAGTGGGAAGGACGTTGCTGTGGTGGGCAGTGGGGAGAACATATTTGTGGTAGATAGTTGGGAGGATGTCCTTGTGGTGCACAGGAGTACTTCCCTGTGTTGGGCAGTTTGGAGGAGGTCCCTGTGGTGGACAGTGTGGAGGATGTCCCTGTGGTGAACAGTGGGGAGGACATCTCTGTGGTGGACAGTGGGGAGGACATCCCTGTGTTGCACAAGAGGAAGTCCCTGTGATGGACACTGTGGTGAATGTCTCTGTGCTGGACAGTGGGTAGGACATCTCTGTTTTTGACAGTTGGGAGGAAGACCCTCTGGTGCACAGGAGGACGACCTCTGGTTGGAAAGTGTGGAAAATGTCCCTGTGGTGGACAGTGTGGAGGATATCTCTGTGGTGGACATAGTGGAGGTCGTCCCTGTTTTGGTCTGTTGGGACGATCCCTTGTGTTGGACAGTGGTGAAAAGGTCCCTGTGGTACACAAGAGGATGTTCCTGTGGTAGACAGTGGTTAGAATGTCCCTGTGTTGTACAGTGGGGAGGACATCTCTGTGGTGGACAGTGTGGATGACATGCCTGTGGTGGTCAATTGGGAAAGAGGCCACTTTGTGTACAGTGGGCAGGATGACTCTGTTGTGGAAAGTGGGGAGGGCATCCCTGTGGTTGACAGTGGGGAGATCATCTTTGTTATAGACAGTTGAAAGGATGTCCCTGTGGTGCACAGGAGGACGTCCCTGTTTTGAACAGTGGGAAGAAAGTCCCTGTGGTGGATAGTGGGAAGGACATCTCTGGAGGAAAGTGTGGAGGACACCTTTTTGGTGGTCAGAGGGGATAACCCCCCTGTGTTGGACAGTGGTGAGGACATCCCTGTGGTACACATGAGGATGTCCCTGTGGTGGACAGTTGGGAGGACATCTCTCTGGTGGAGTGTGGAAATGAGGTCTTTGTGGTGGACAGTGGGAAGGACATCCCTGTGGTGGACAGTGGGGAGTAAGTCCCTGTGGATGACAGTGAGTCGGACACCCATGTGGTGGCCAGAGGGAAGACATCTTTGTGGGACACAAGATGAGGTCTTATGGAGGACAGTGTGGAGGATGTCCGTGTGGTGGACAGTGGGAAGGATTTTTTTGGTGGACAGTGAGGAGGACATCCCTGTGGTGGACAATGGGGAGGACTTCCCTGTGGTGGACAGTGCGGGGGACATTTCTGTGGTGGACAGTGAGGAGGATGTCACTGTGGTAGAGAGTGGGGAGGATGTCCCTGTGATGGACAGTGGGAAGGACATTCATGTGGTGGACATTGGAGAGGACCTTTTTGTGGTGGACAGTGAGGAGGACAATCCTGTGGTGGACAGTGGCAAGGGCGTCCCTGTGTTGCACAAGAGGAAGTCCCTGTGGTGGACACTGTGGCGAATGTCTCTGTGTTGGACAGTGGGTAGAACATCTCTGTTTTGGATAGTTGGGAGGAAGACCCTGTGGTGCACAGGCGGATGACCTCTGGCTGGAAAGTGTAGAAAGTGTCCCTCTGGTGAACAGTGGGGAGGATATCTCTGTGGTGGACAGTGGGGAGGGTGTCCCTGTGGTAGACATTGGGGAGAACATCTATGTTATAGACAGTTGAAAAAATGTCTCTGTGGTGCACAAGAGGAGGTCCCTCTGTTGAACAGTGGGGAGGGAGTCCCTGTGTTGGACAGTGGGAAGGACATCTCTGTGGAGGAAAGGGTGGAGGATGCCTCTGTGGGGGTCAGAGTGGATGACACCCCTGTGTTGGACAGTGGTGAGGACGTCCCTGTGGTACACAGGAGGACATCCCTGTGGTGGACAGTGTGGAGGACATTTCTATGGTGGACAGTGAGGAGGATGTCACTGTGGTGGACAGTGGGGAGGATGTCCCTGTGATGGACAGTGGGAAAGTTATTCCTGTGGTGGTCATTGGAGAGGACCTCCTTGTGGTGGACAGTGAGGAGGACATTCCTGTGGTTGACAGTGGGGAGGACATCTCTCTGGTGGACAGTGGAAATAACGTCTTTGTGGCAGACAGTGGGAAGGACATTCCTGTGTTGTACAGTGGGGAGAATATCCCTGTGGTGGACAGTAAGGAGGACCTCCCTGTGGTGGAGAGTGGGGAGGACTTCCCTCTGGTGCACAGTGGGAAAGATGTCCCTGTTGTGAACAGTGAGAAGAATGTTTCTGTAGTGGACTGTGGGGAAGATTTCCCTGTGGATGACAGTGAGTAGGACACCCCTGTGGTGGCCAGTGGAAAGGAAATCTTTGTGGTGGACAGTGGGGAGGATTTTGCTGTGGTGGACAGTGAGGAGAACATCACTGTGGTGGACAGTGGGGAGGATGTCCCTGTGATGGAAAGTGGCAAGGATATTCCTGTGGTGGACATTGGAGAGGACATCCTTGTGGTGGACAGTGAGGAAGAAAATCCTGTGGTGGACAGTGGGGATGACATCCCTGTGGTGGACAGTAAGGAGGACCTCTCTGTGTTGGACAGTGGTGAGGTCTTCCCTCTGGTGCACAGTGGGGAGGACGTCCCTGTTGTGGACAGTGGGAATTATGTTCCTGTAGTGGACTGTGGGGAGGAATTCCCTGTGAAGGAAAGTGAGTAGGACACTTCTGTGGTGGCCAGTGGGGAGGAAGTCTTTGTGGTGGACAGTGGGGAGGATTTTCTTATGGTGCACAGGAGGAAGTCCCTCTGTTGGAAAGTTGAGAGGATGTTACTGTGTTGGACAATGAAAAGGACATCCCTGTGGAGGACAGTGGAGAAGATGTCCTGTTTGTGCACAGTAGGGAGGACGTCCCTGTGGTCAACAGTGGAAAGGATTTCACTGTGGTGGATAGAGGCAAAAAAGTCCCTGTGGATGATGGCGAGGATGTTCCTGTGGTGCACAGAAGGACAACCCTGTAATGGACAGTGGGGAGGATGTCTCTGTTCTCGACAGTGGGGAGAATGTCACTGTATTGGACAGTGGAGAGGATGTCCTTGTGGTGGATGGTGGGCAGAACGTTCCTGTTGTGCACAGGAAAATGTCCCTGTGGTGGACAGTGGATAGGACATGACTATGGTGGACAGTTGGGAGGACATCCCAGTGTTGGACCATGAGGAGGATGTCCCTGTAGTTGACAGTGGGGAGGATTTCTCTTTGGAGGACAGTGTGAAGGACATCTCTATTGTGGACAGTGGGAAGGATATCCCTGTGGTTAACAGTGGGAGGACTTCTCTGTGTTGGACAGTGGGGAGGACATCACTCTGGTACACGGTTGGGAGAACATCACTGTGGTGGAGAGTGAGGAGGAATTTCCTGTGTTGTACAATGAAAAAGACTTTCCTGTGGTTGACAGTGGGGAGGACATCCCTGTGGTGGACAGTGGGGAGAATATCCCCATGGTGATCAGTGAGAAGGACTTCCCAGTGGTGGAAGGTAGGGAGTACTTCACTGTGGTGGACAATGAGGACGACGTCATTGTGTTGGACAGTTTGGAGGACATCCGTTTGATGGACAGTGAAGAGGATGTCCCTGTGGTAGACAGTAGGTAGAAGTGTCCTGTGGTTAACAGTGAGAAGAACATCCCTGTAATGGCCAGTACTGAGGACATCTTTGTGGTGGAGAGTGGAGAGGATGTAACTGTGCTGGACAGCGCAGAGGATATCCTTGTGGTGGACCTTGGGGAGGACATTCTGGTAATGCACTGGAGGACGTCCCTGTGGTGGAACTTGGGGAGAATGTCCCTGTGGTAGACAGTGTTTAGAACATCCCTGTGGTCGACGTTGAAGAGGATGACTCTGTGGTAAACAGTGGGGAGGATGTACCTGTGGTAGACAGTTGGGAGGACGTCCCTGTGCTTTATAGTGGGGAGGATTTTACTGTGGTGAACAGTGGGGAGCATGTCCTTGTGGACAGTGTAAAGGATGTTCCTGTGGTGCACAGAAAAAAGTCTCTGTGGGAAACAGTGGACAGGATTTCACTGTGGTGGACAGTAGGGAGGATGTACTTTTGGTGGACAGTTGGGAAGACGTTCCTGTGGTGCACATGAGGCTGTCAATGTGGTGGACAGTGGATAGGACTTCCCTATGTTGGACAGGTGGGAGGATATCCATGTGGTTGATATTGAGGAGGACATCCTTGTGGTGGACAGTTGGGAGGACATCCCTATGTTGCACAGGAGGATGACCCAGTGATGGACAGTGGGAAGAACATCCAGGTGGTAGACACTGGGGGATGATTTGCTTTTTGGTGGTCAGTGGGGAGGATATTCTTATCTTGGACCATGTGGAGGACATCCTTGTTGTGGTTAGTGGGGAGGATGCTCCTGTGGTGGACAGTGGGAAGGACATCCCTGTGGTATACAGGCATATGTATCAGAGGTGTACAGTGTGGAGGACATCGCTGTGGTGGACAGTGTGGATTACATCACTGTGGTACACAGTAGAGAGGACATACCTGTGGTGTACAGTGTGGAGGACATCCCTGTAGTGGTCAATTGTAAGGACATCCCTGTGGTGGACCGTGGGGAGGACTTTTTTGAGACACAAGATGAGGTCTTTATGGTGGACAGTGTGGAGGATGTCCCTGTGATGGACAGTGAGAAGGACATTTCTTTGGTGAACATTGAGGAGGACATCTCTGTGGTGGAAAATAGGGAGGACTTCCCTGTGGTGGACAGTGTGAAGGACATCTCTGTGGTGGACAGTGAGAAGGATGTCACTGTGGTAGACAGTGGGGAGAATGTCCCTATGATGGTAAGTGGGAAGGATATCCCTGTGGTGAATATTTGAGAGGACCTCATTGTGGTGGACAGTGAGGAGGACATTCCTGTGGTGGACAGTGTGGAGGATGTTTCTGTGGTGGTCACTTGGGAGGAAGTTTTTGTGGTGGACAGTGAGGAGGACATCCTTTTGGTGGTCTTTGGGGAGGATGCCCCTGTGGTTGACAGTGCAGAAGACAGCTCTAGGGGAAACAAGTGGAGGTCTTTGTTGTGGAAAGTGGAGAGGATGTAACCATGGTGGACATTGAGAAGGACATTTCTGTGGTGGACACTCAAGATATATATTTTTGTGGACAATGGGCAGGACTTCCCTCTTGTGGACAGTGTGGAGACCATCCCTGTTTTGGACAGTGCTGAGGACATTTCTGTGGTAGACAATGGGGAGGATGTCCTTGTGGTGGACAGTGGGGAGGACATCTCTGTAGTGGAGAATGGAAGGTCATCCCTTGGGTTGACAGTAGGACTTACCTGTGGTTGACAGTGAGAAAGAAATCCCTGTGTTGTTCAGTGGTGAGGATGTATTTTTGGTGGACATTGGGGAGTATTGCAATGTGATGCACTGTAGGGAAGACGTCCTTGTAGTGGACCATGGGGAGGATGTTCCTGTGGTACACAAGAGGACGTCCCTGTGGTGGGCAGTGGGGAAAATGTCACTGTGTTGGACAGTGAGGAGGATGTCCCTGTTGTGGACAGTGGGGAGAACTTCTCTTTGGTGACAGTTAGGAGGACATACCTTTAGTATACAGTGAGGAGGACATTTCTCTAGTGGACAGTGAAAAGGACATTCCTTTGTTGGACAGTTAGGAGAACATCCCTGTGGTGAATAGTGGCGAGGAGGTTTCTGGGGTGGACAGTTGGGAGGATGTTCCTGAGGTGGAGAGGGGAAAAATTTCAACGTGGTGGACAGTGAGGCATATGTCCTTGTGAAAAATAGGGAGATGTTCTAGTGTTGCACAGGAGGACGTCAATGTGGAGAACAGTGTGGATGACATCTCTTTTATGGACAGTGAGGAGGATGTCTCTGTGGTGGAGAGTGGGGAGGATGTCCCTGTGATGGAGAGTGGGAAGGACATCCCTGTGGTGAACATTGGAAAGGACCTCCTTGTGGTGGACAGTGAAGAGGACATCTTGTGGTGGACAGTGGGGAGGACGTCTCTGTGGTAGACATTGGCGAGGACCTCCGTGTAGTAGACAGTGGGGAGCATGTCCCTGTGGTGGACAGTGTGAAGGACTTCCCTGTTGTTGACAGTGAGGAGGACATCCTTGTAGTGAACAGTGGGGAGGAAAATTTTGTGGTTGACAGTGGGGAGTTTGAAATGTGATGGACATTAGGGACTAAGTCCATGTATTGGACCATGGGTAGGAGTTTGCTCTGATGCACAGGAGGATGTCCCTTTTGTGGACAGTGAGGACATCCCTGTGGAGGACAGTGAGGACGAGGTCCCTGTGGTGGATATTGGGGAGGACATCTGTGTGGTGGACAGTGGGGAGGACTTCTTTGTGATGGACAATGGGAAGGATATCCCTGTGGTGGACTGTGGAGAGCACATGCATGTCTTAAACTGTGGAGAAGACCTCTCTGTGGTGTACAGTGATGAGGACATCCCTGTAGTGGACAGTGGGGAAGACTTCCATGTGGTGGACAGTAGGGAGGACTTCTATGTGGTGGAAAGTGAGGAGGACATCCCTCGTGTGAACAGTGAGGAACATGTTCCCTGGGTGAACAGTGGGAAGGACAACCCCATTGTGGAGACTGGGGATGACATTTTTCAGCTGACAATGAGAAGGACGTCCCTGAGTTGAACCAGGAAGAGGATGAGTGTGTGGTGAACAGTTGGGAGTATGTCATTTTCATGGACAGTGGTGAGGACATACTTGTGGTGCACAGGAGAATGCACTTGTGGTGGACAGTGGGAAGGACATTGCTGTGTTGCACAGGAGTATGTCCTTCTGGTGGACAGTGTGGAGGATTTCCCTGTGGTGAACATTGAGGAGCACGTCCCTGTGTTGGACATTGGGGAGAACTTCCCTGTGGTGAAAACTGAAGAAGACCTCCCTGTGGTGGACAGTGAGGAATACATCTTTGTAGTGGACATTGGGGAGGACTTCCCTGTAGTGGACAGTAAGGAGGACATTCCTATGGTGGACAGTGGTAAGGAATTCTTTGTGGTGGAAAGTGAGGACTTCCTTGTTGTGGACATTGAGGAGGATGTCCTTCTGGTGGACAATGAGGAGAATAACCATGTGGCGAACACTGGGTAAGACATCCCTGTTGTTGACAGTGTGGAGAACTTTCCTGTGGTGGACACTGGGGAGGACTTCTCTGTGGTGGACAGTAAAGACATCCCTGTGGTGGACAGTGAAGACATCTTTGTGGTGGAGAGTGGGGAGGACTTCTCTGTGTTGGACAGTGGGGAAGACATCTCTGTGGACATCTCTATGGTGGAATGTGAAAAAAGTCCCTGGGGTGAACAGTGGGGAGGACATTCCTGTGGTAGACTTTTGTGAGGATTTAACTATGGTAGACAATGCAGAAAATGCCCTTGTGTAAAGTGAGGAGGATGTTCCTGTGTTGCACAGGAGTGCATCCCTTTGGTGGACAGCGGGTAGGATGTCCCTGTGGTGGACAGTGGGATGGATTTCTCTGTGGTGGACAGTGGGGAAGACGTCCCTGTGGTCCACAGGAGGAAGACCTTGTGGTGGACAGTTGGGAGGAAGCCCCTGTGACAGACAGTGAGGAGGGCATCCCTGTGGTGGAAAGTGTGGCAGACAACCCTATAGTGCACAGGAGGATGTTCCTGTGATGGACAGTGGGAGAACATCCAGGTGGTAGACACTGGGGAAATTTTTCATGTGATGGACAGTGGGGAGGATATCCCTGTCTTGGACAGTGTGGAGGACGACCTTGTGAATGTTAGTGGGGAGGACGCCCCTGTGGTGGACAGTGGGGAGGACGTCCCTGTGGTATAGAAGAGTATCTTCCCGTAGTGTACAGTATGGAGGATGTCGCTGTGGTGGACAGTGTGAAAGACAACACCGTTGTGCAGAGTGGGGAGGGCGTTCATGTGGTGGACAGTGTGGAGGACATCCTTGTGGTGGTCAATGGGAAGGATGCTCCTGTGGTGGACAGTGGGGAGGACATCTCTGTGGGACACAAGATGAGGTCTTTAGGGTAGACAGGGATGTCCTCGTGATGGACAGTGGGAAGGACGTTTCTTTGGTGGACAGTGAGGAGGACATTTCTGTGGTGGACAGTGAGGAGGACATCTCTGAGTTGGGCAATGGGGAGCATGTCCCTGTGGTGGACAGTGGGGAGGACATCACTGTGGTGGACAGTAGGGAGGACTTTTCTGTAGCTGACACGAAGGAGAACATGATTATAGTGGACAGTGAGAAGTACGTTTTTGTGGTGAAGAGTGGGGAGGATTTCACTGTTGTGGACAGTGTAAAGGGCTTTCTTTTGTTGAACTGTGGGGAGTACGTTCCTTGTTGCACAGGAGGACATTGCTGTGTTGGAAATTGGGGAGGATGTTCCTGTGGTAGAAAGTGGGGATAACATCACTGTGGTGGACAGTGAGGAGGAAGTCCCTGTGATGGTCAGTGGAGAGGTCTTGCCTATGGTGGACAATGAGATGGACATTCCTATATTGGACAGTGGGTAAGGCTTCCCTGTGGTGGACAGTGGGAAGGATGGTGCTGTGTTGCACAGGAGTTCGTCCCTGTTATGGACAGTGTGGAGGATGTCCCTGTGCTGGAAAGTGAGGAGGACGTCCCTGTGTTGAACAGTGGGGAGGACTTTATTGTGATGGACATTGAAGAAGACATCCGTCTTGTGGACAGTTAGGAAGATATCCCTGTGGTGAGCAATGAGATGAATGTCCATATTGGACAGTGGAGAGGACTTCCCTGTGGTGGACAGTGGGGAGCACGTGTCTGTCGTGGACAGTGGGGAGCATATGCCTGTGGTGGACATTGAGGAGGATATTTTTGTGATGGACATTGGGGAAGGCTTCCCTGTGGTGGACAGTTGTGAGGATTTCCCTGTGGTAGACAATGGATAGAAAATCTCTGTGGTGGACAGTGGAGTAGACTGTCCCAGTTGTGGACAGTGGGAAGAACGTTTCTCTGGTGCACAGGAGAATGTACTTGTGGTAGACAGTGGGGAGGACATTGCTTTGTTGCACAGGAGTATGTCCCTCTGGTGGACAGTGTGTAGGATTTCCCTTTGGTGAACATTGAGGAGGACGTCCCTGTGTTGGACATTGGGCAGGATTTTCCTGTGGTGGACCCTGAAGAATACATCCATATGGTGGATAATTAGGAAGAAATCCCCGTGTGAATAATGAGGTGGACTTCACTATATTGGACAGTGAGGAGGACTTCCCAGTTTTGGAGAGTGGGGAGGACATCACTGTGATGGATGGTGAGAAAGACTTTCATGTGGTGGACAGTGGGGGGGGAACATTCCTGTGTTGGACAGTGAGAAGGACATCCCTGTGGTGGACAATAGTGAGGAGTTCCCATTGGTGGACAGAGAAAAAGACTTTTTTGTGGTGGATAGTGAGGAGGAAGTTTTTGTAATGGAGAGTGGCAAGGATGTCCCTGTGGTGGAGAGTGGGGAGGACATCACTTTGGTGGACAGTGGTGAGGACATCTCTGTTGGGGAAAGTGAGGAGGATGTCCCTGTTGTAGACAGTGGAGAGGACTTCACTGTGGTGGACAGTGAGAAGGACATTCTTCTGGTGGACTGTATGGAGGATGTTCCTTTGGTGGACAGTGGAGAGGACATTCCTCTGGTTTACAGTGGGGAGGACATACCTTTTGAGGACCGTGAGGAGGACGTCATTGTTGTGGACAGTGAAGTGGTTTTCCCTGTGGTGGATAGTGGGAAGGATGTTCCTGTGGTGGACAGTGGGGAGGATGTCCATGAGCTGAAGAGTTGGGAGGACATTCATGTGGTGAACAGTGGGGAGAACTTCCCTGTGGTGGACCATGAGAAGGACATCCCTGTGGTGGACATTGGGGGGGATGTCCCTGTGGTGGACAGTGAGAAGGATGTCGCTGTGGTCGACAGTGGGAAGGACATCCTTATGGTGGGCATAGCGGAGGACCTTCCTGTGGTTCACAGGAAGACGTCCCTCTGGTGGACAGTGGGAGGGTGTCTCTATGGTGGACAGTGAAAAGGACGTACCTTTGGTGGACAGTGGTGAGAATTTCACTGGTGGACAGTGGAGAGGATGTCCCTATTGTGTACAGGGAAGAGGACATCTTTGTGGCAGACAGTGTGGAGGACACTCCATTAGTGGACAGTGAGGAGTAAGTTTCTGTGGTAGACAGTGGGGAGGATATCCCTTTGGTGGGCAGTGGGGAAGACTTTCCTTTGGTGGACAGTGAGAAGAATATCACTGTGGTGGACAGTGGGGAGCAGGTCTCTGTGATGGACAGAGGTGAGGACATCACTATTATAAACAGTGAAAAGGAAATCCTTGTTGTGGACAGTGGGAAGGACTTTCCTGTGTTGGAGAGTAGGGAGGACTTTTCTGTTGTGGACAGTGAGAAGGATGTCACTGTGGTGGATAGTGGGGAGCATGTCATTTTGGTGGACAATGGGGAGGACATCCCTGTGGTTTACAGTGGAGAAAACATACCTGTGGTTGACATTGAGGAGGATGTTCCTGTTGTGCACAGTCTGGAGGATTTTTCTTTGGTGGACAGTGATGAGGACATCCCTGTGGTGGACAGTGGGAAGCATATCTCTGTGGAGGCCGGTGGAAAAGACTTTCCTGTGGTGGAGAGTGGGGAGGACATCCCTGTGGTGGACAGTGGGTAGGAGATTTCTGTGGTGGCGAGTAAACAGGATGTCCCTGTGGTGTACAGTGAAGAAGATGTTCTGTGGTGACCAGTGGGAAGGATATCCCTATTGTTTACAGTCAGGAGTACATCGCTGTTGTGGACAGTGTGGACGACGTCCCTATGTGGACAGTGGAAAGGATTTTTCTGTGGTGGACAGCGGCAAAATTGTCTCTGTCATGGACAGTGGGGAGAATGTCCCTGTGCTGGACAGTTGGGAGGACAACCGTTGGTGGACATTGGGGTGACTTCCCTGTTGTGGACAGTGAGGAGGATATCCCTGTGGTGGACAGTGGGGAATACATACCTGTGATGCATAAAATGATGTCCCTGTGGTGGAAAGTAAGAAGATGTTCTTGTTGTGGACAGTTAAGAGGACATCTCTGTGGTGGACAATGAGGAGGATGTCCTTGTGGTGGACAGTAGATAGGACATCCTTGTAGTTGACAGTGGGAAGAACATGTATTTGGTAAACAGTTGAGAAGACATCACTGTTGTGAACAGAAGAACAACCCTGTGGTGGTCAGTGAGAAGGATGTCTCTGTGGTGGACAGAGTGGAGGACATCTCTGCGGTAGAAAGTGATGAGGATGTCTATATGGTGGAGAGTGGGGAGGATGTCCATGTAGTGGACAGTGGGGAGGATTTCACTGTGGTAATCAGTGAGAAGAACATCCCTGTGGTAAACAGTGGAGAGGACAACTGTGTGGTCAATAGTGGGGAGGTCGTCCATTGGTGGACAGCGGGAAGGGCTACCCTCTGGTGGACAGTGGGGAAATCTTCCTTGTGGTGAACAGCAAGGATTATTTCACTGTGGTGAACAGTTGGGAGGATGTCTCTGTGGTGGACAGTTAAAAGCACATCACTGTGGTGGAAAGTGCTATGTATGTACCTGTGGTGCATAGTGGGGAAGACATCCCTGTGGTGAACAGTGGGAAGGAAGTTTCTGTAGTGGACAATGGGGAGAAAATTCTTCTTGTGGGAAGTCAGTAGGAGGTTTCTATGGTGCACAGAGAGACATCCCTGTGGTGGACAGTGAAAAGAAAGTCTTGTGGTGGACAGTGAGAAGGACTTCCCTGTGGTGGACAGTGAGGAGGACATCCCTGTGGTGGACAGTAGGCAAGACATCTCTGTGTTGGACAGTGTGGAAAATGTCCCTGTGGTGGTCAGTAAGGAGGATGTTCCTCTGGTGAGAGTGGAGAGGATGTCCCTGTGGTGCACAAGAATTACATCCCTGTGGTGGACAGTTGGGAGGACATCCCTGTGGCGGACTCTGGAGAGAATTTCCCCATGATGAACAGTGAGGAGGACATCCTTGTGGTGGACAGTGTGGAGGGCATCCCTCTGGAGGACAGTGAAGAGGATTTCACTGTAGTGGACAGTCTGGTGGATGTCCTTGTTCTGGGCAGTGGGGAGGATATCCCTGTGGTTGACAGTGCAGAGGACATCTCTGTGGTGGACAGTTAGGAGGACATCCCTATTGTGGACAGTTGGGAGGATATCCTTGTGGTGAACAGAAGGATGTCCCTCTGGTGCACAGTGTAGAGGATGTCCCTGTGGTGGTCAGTGGGGAGGACACCCCTGTGGGGACAGTGTTGTGGACATCCTTGTTGTACACAGGAGGATGTCTGTGTGGTGGACAGTGGGGTGGACATCACTTTGGTGCACAGGAGTACTTCCTGGTTGTGGACAGTGGGGAGGATGTCCCTGTCTTGGACAGTGGGTAGGACAACTCTATGGTGGTGGACAGTGGGGTGAGTTTGCAGTGGTTCACAGAAGGACATCCCTGTGGTGAACAGTTTGGAGAATGTCCCTCTGGTGGACAGTGAAAAGGACATCCCTGTGGTGACAGTGTGTAAGACATATTAGTGGTGGTCAATGGGAAGGACGTCCATGTAATGGACAGTATGGAGGACTTTTCTGTGGTGGACAATGTAGAGGAAATTCCTGTGGTTGACAGTGAGGAGGATGTCCCTGTTGTGGACAGTGGGGAGAATGTCTCTGTGGTTGACAGTGCAGAGAATATCCCTGTGGTTTGCAGTGGGTGGACATCCTTGTGATGGACAGTGAGGGGTATGCGTCTGTGGTGGACAGTGGGGAGAATTTCCCTTTGGTGGACAGTGGGAAGGATGTCCCTGTGGTGGACAGTGAGGAAGATATCGTTCTGGTGGACAGGGAGGAGGACATCCCTCTGGTGGACAGTTGGGAGGACTTCCTTGTGGTGGGCAATGAGGAGGACATCCCTGTGATGGACAGTTGGAAAAATGTCCCTGAGGTGGAAAATGGGGAAGACTTCACTGTGGTGGACAGTGGGTAGAATGTCCTGTGGGGCAGTGGGGAGAACGTTCTTGTGGTGGACAGTGGGGTGATTTTGCTGTTGTGCACAGGAGGTTATCACTGTGGTAAACAGTGTGGAGGATGTTTCTGTGGTGAACATTGAAAAGGACATCCCCATTCTGGACAGTTGTGTGGATTTCCCTGTGATGGACAGTGAAGAGGACATCACTGTGGAGACAGGAGGATATCCCAGTGGTGGTCAATGAGGAGGACGTCCCTGTGGTGGACAGAGGGGAGGTTTTTCTGTGGTGGACAGTGGGGAGGACATCCTTGTGGTGAGCAGTGAGTAGGACATCTTTCTGGTGGACAGTGGGGAAGACATTTCTGTGGTGTACATTGGGGTGGATGTCTCTTTGTTGGACAGTGGGGAAGATGTCACTTTGGTGGATACTGAGCAGGAGACCATTGTGGTGGACATTGTGGAGGATATCCCTCTGGTGGACAGTGGGGAGTAAACCCCTGTGGTGGACAGTGGCAAGGATGTCCCTGTGGTAGACAGTGAAAAGGACATCCCTGTGGAAACAGTGAGAAAGACATCCCTTTGGTGGACAATGAGGAGGACGTCCTGTGGTGCACAGTGGAAAAAAACTTTCTGTGGTGGGCAGTGAGGAGGACCATGTGGTGGACCGTGTGTAGGACATCACTGTGGTGGACAGTGAGGAGGTTGTTTCTCTGATGGACAGTGGAAAGGTTGTCCATGTGGTGGGCAGTGGGGAGGACATCCCTATGGTTTTTCAGTGGAAAGAACATAACTGTGGTGAACAGTGAGGAAGATGTCCTTGTGTTGGAGAGTGGAGAGGATTTCCCTGTGATGGACAGTGTGAAGGGTGTTCCTGTTGTTGACTGTGGGAAGGATTTCACTGTGGTGGACATTGCTAAGGATATCCTTGTGGTGGGCACTTGGGAGGATGTTCCTATGGTCCACAGGAGGACGTCTCTGTGGTGATCAGAAAAAAAGGATACACCTGTGGTGGACAGTGGGGAGGACATCTCTGTGGTGGATAGTGGGCAAGATGTTCATGATGGACAGTGAAAAGAACATTCCTGTGGTGACAGTGAGGAGAATACCCCTGTGGTGCACAGTGGAAAAGATTTTTCTGTGGAGGACAGTGTGGAGAACATCCCTGTGGTGGTCAGTGGGGACCACATCTCTTTGGTGGACAATGGAGAGGACATCCCTGTGGTGGAAAGTGAGAAGGACATCATGTGGTTGCCAGTGAGGAAGAAGTTTCTGTGGTCGACAGTGGGAGGTCATCCATGTGTTTAACAATGGGTAGGACATTTCTGTGATGGACAGTGAGAAGGTTTTCTCTGTGATGGACAGTGGGGAGGTTGTCCCTATGGTGGACAGTGGGAAGAACATCCCTGTGGTTTACAGTGGAGTGGACATACCTGTTTTGGACAGTGAGAAGGATGTCCCTGTGATGTACAGTGGGGAGGATTTCCCTGTGTTAGACAGTGGAAAAATGACCCTGTGGTTGACTGTGTGGAGGTTTTCACTTGGTGGACATGGGGGGGGCACGTCCTTGTGGTGGGCAGTGGGAAGGACGTTACTGTGGTGCACATGAGGAAGTCCCTGTGGTGGTCAGTAAGGAGGATGCACCTTTGTTAGACAGTGGGAAAGACGTCCCTGTGATACACATAAGGACATTCCTGTGTTGGACAATGAGGAGAACGTCCTTGTGGAGCACAGTAGGGAGGATTTTTCTTTGGTGGACAGTGGGGAGGACATCCCTGTGGTGGAGAGTGGGGAGCACATCTCTGTGGTGGACAGTGTGGGGGACATCACTGTGGTGGACAATGAAAAAGAAATAACTTTGTTGGACAGTAGGGAAGACTTCCTTGAGGTGGACAGTGGGGAGGACTTCCCTGTGGTGTACATTGGAGAGGATGTTCCGGTGGTGGACAGTGAGGAGAATTTCACTGTGGTGGACAGTGCAGAGGACATCCTTGTGGTGGGCAGTGGGGAAGATATTCCTGTGGTGCACAGAAGAACATCCCTCTGGTGGACAGTAAGAGGACATCCCTGTGGTGGACAGTAGGGAGGTTTTCCATGTAGTGGACAGTGGGGAGGAAGTTGCTGTGATGGGTAGTGGGGAGAACATCTTTGTGGTAGATAGTTGGGAGGACATACCTGTGGTGCACAGGAGGACTTCCCTGTGGTGGACACTGTGGAGTAGGTCCCTGTGGTGGACAGTGGAGAGGAATTCTCTTGGTTGCCAGTGTTGAGGAAGTCCCTGTGATGGTCTGTGGGGAGGACACCCCTGTGGTGGAGAGTGGTGACTACATTTCTGTGGTACACTGGTGTATGTCACTATGGTGGACAATGAGGAGGACGTCCCTGTGGTAGATAGTTGAAAGAACGTCACTGTGGTGGACAGTGGGGAGGATGTCCCTGTTGTGCACAGGAGGACATCCTTGTTGTGGACAGTAGGGAGGACATCCCTGTGGCAGACAGTGGGGAGGACATCTCTTTGGTAGACAGTGTGGAGGACATCCCTGTGGTGGTAAGAATGTAGGACGTCCCTGTGGTGGACAGTGGGGAGGACATCCCAGTTGTGGTCAGTAAGAAGTACTCCTCTCTGGTGGACAGTAGAAGGAAGTCCCTGTTTTACACAGGAGAACTTTCCTTTGGTGGAATGTGGGGAGGACATCTCTGTGGTGGACAGTGGGGAATACCTCCCTGTGTTGTTCAGTGAAGAGGACATCCCTGTGGTAACAGTGAGAAGGACATCCCTGTAGTCGACAATGAGGAGGACGTCCTGTGGTGCACAGTAGAGAAAATTTTTCTGAGGTTGACAGTGGGAAGGACATTTCTGTGGTGGACAGTGGGAATCATATCTCTGTGGTGGACAGTGAGGAGGACCTTTTGTGGTGGACAGTGGGCAGTACATCCATGTGGTGGACAGTGTGTAGGACATCTCTGTGGTGGACAGTGAGGAGGATTTCTCTGTGATGGACAGTGGGGAGGTTGTCCATGTGGTGGACAGTGGGGAGGACATCCCTGTGGTTTACAGTGGAGAGGACATACCTGTGGTGGACAGTGAGGAAGATGTGCTTGTGGTGGACAGTGGGAAGGATTTCCCTGTGATGGACAGTGTGAAGGATGTCCCTGTTGTTGAATGTGGGGAGGATTTGACTGTGGTGGACATTGCGGAGCATGTCCTTGTGGTGGGCAGTTGGAAGTACGTTCCTGTGGTGCACAGGAGGACGTTCCTGTGGTGATCAGTAAGGAGGATGCACCTGTGGTGGACTGTGGGAAGGATGTCCCTTTGATACACAGGAGGACTACCTTTGGTGGACATTGGGGAGGACATCTCTATGGTGGATATTGGGCAAGACGTCCCTGTGATGGACAGTGAAGAGAGCATCCCTGTGGTGACAGTGAGGAGGACATCCATGTGTTCCTCCCCACTGTCCACCACAGAAAAGTCTTCCCCACTGTCCACCAAAGTGATGTCCTTCCCACTGTCCACCACGTGGACATCATCTTAACTGTCCACCACAGAGACATCCTCCCCACTGTCCACCACAGGGACGTCATTCCCACTGTCCACCAAAGGGATGTACTTTCCACTGTCCACCACAAGCATGTCCTCTAAATTGTCCAAAAAAGTGACATCCTCCCCACTGTCTAAAAAAGGGAGGTCCTCCCCACTGTGTACCACAGGAACGTCCTTCCCAATGTCCACCAAAGTGATATCCTCTCAACTGTCCACCACAGGGACATATTTCCTACTGTCCACCACAAAGAAGTCCTACCCACTGTCCACCAAAGGGACATTATTCAAACTGTCCACCACAGAAACTTCCTCCCCACTGTCCAAAACAGGGATGTTCTTCCTACTGTCCATCACAGGGACATCCTTCCCACTGTCCATGAAAGGGACATTCATTTCACTGTCCACCACAGGGACATCCTCTCAACTCTCCACCACATGGACATCTTCCCCACTGTCTACCACAGAAACGTCCTTACCACTGTCCACCCCAGGGTTATCCTGCCCAATGTCCGGCATTTTGATGTCCTTCCCACTGTTCACCACAGGGACATCATCCCCACTGTGCACCACTGAGACATCCTCCAGTGCAAATCAGAGATGTCTTCACAACTGTGCACCAAAGGGACATCCTCCAGTGCACAACAGAGACGTCCTTCACACTGTCCACCACAGACAGATACTCTCTACTGTCCACCACAGAAATGTCCTTCCCACTGTCCACCACAGTGACATCCTACATAAAGTTCACCACAGGGACATCCTCCCCAATGTCCACCACAGGGACATCCTCTGCACAGTCCAACACAGAGAACTTTTCCCCACTGTCCACCACAGGGATGTCCTCCCCACTTTTTACCATATGGACATCCTCCCCACTGTCCACCACAGGGATCTCCTCCTCACTGTCAATCACAGTGATGTCCTTACCACTGTCTTCCACAGGGACGTCTTCCCCACTGTCCACCACAGGGACATTCTCCTCACAGTCTAGCACACGTATATCTTCCTCACTGTTCACCACAGGATGTCCTCCCAACTGTCCACCACAGGGAAGTCCTCCCCACTTTCCACTACAAGGACGCCCTCCTCACTATTTACAACAGGGATGTCCTCACCATGGTCCACCACAAGGATGTCCTTTCCACTGTCAACAACAAAGACATCTTCCCCACTGTTCACCACAGAGACATTCTCCTGTGCAACACACAAACATCCTCCACCCTGTCCACTACAAGGACATCCTCCATACTGTCCATCGCATTGAAATCCTCACCATTGTCCACCATAATGATGTCTTCCTCAGTGTCCACAACAGGGATGTCCTCCACACAGTCAACCACAGGGAAGTCTTCCCCACTGTCCACCACAGGGAAGTCTTATCCACTGTCTACCACAGAGATGTCCTGTTCACTGTCCACCACAAAGACGTCCTCCCCACGGTCCACCAAAGATACGTCCTCCCCACTGTCAACCACAGGGACATCCTCCCCACTGTCTACCACAGGGATGTCCTCCTCACTGTCCACCACAGAGAATTTTTCACCACTGTTCACCACAGGGAATTCCTCTTCATCAGACAGTACATTGTATAAATTCTGAGATCGGGAACTTGATTATTGTTTTTGCAATAATCAAGCACTTTGGCTGTGTCTTTCTTGAGCTGATATAGATTTATCACTGACAGGACTAGCAGATTTTCAATTTTCGCCATCTTCATTAAAACTTTGATGTTCATACAATTATCAGTTACAAATACTGGACATCTGCCCATGCTACCTATCAATATGTGACTATGAAGGATGAAGATATTGATATGTACCTGCAATTCCAGTGTCGAGGTGGGGTGGGCTCTTGGGTTTTGGACAGCCTGAGCTACATACTGAGACCTTTTCTCTCAAAAGTAGTATGAGAGAAGAGAAGAAGAGGAGAAGGAGGGAGGGTATGAAGAAATACCATATAGGGAGAAGGAAGTAAAGGAGGAGGGAGAAGATGGAGGTGGAAGGAAGAGGGGAAGGAAGAAGGAAGGAATGTTAAGAAAATGACAAAAAAAAAACTCTTGGTTATATTGAGCCATCATCTCCAAGTCTTTTGTGTTTTGAAAATACTAAGTTAATGTAGGAACTTCCCATTAATGTAAGGGTTAAGCTTGTCAGGAAAGGGTGATGTTGTGAAGACTCACTACCAAGTCACACCTGATGCCTTTAACGTTCTCTGCCTGGATGTTATCAGGCCTCAAGTGAAACAGGATCTATGCAGTAAAGAATTTCTTCTTCTCTGCTTCCCTTACTTCTCTCAGGATTCATTGTAACTTAGATACCTTTTTAAAATCACTGATAGGGTGGAAACACTCAGGGATGATAGGTGTGCTTTCATCATCTACTTCTCTGGAACATTCATTCTAATACTTGGTACATCTAGAACCATAGAAATGTTGTTCAACCTTCTATTCACCAAATATCACTATCATGTGAGCACATTGTAATTATTAGCGCTGTCAACTTGACAGGATTAAACCTGTAGTGGGAGATATTTAAATCTCCAACCCAAATATGTCCAGTCAATAACAACACAACTCAGTAATTATGAATATATTCTGTAAGCCAAGATTGGGCAGATACCCCTACGCTACTCTGTTCCCCAGCTATGAGACCCTTATAACTTGAGGGTTTTCCAGACCCTGCATGTGTCCTTCTACCTCCTGCTTCCCAGTTCTTCTCCTCTGTCATCTTCTCTCTCCTCTCTTCTTCTCAGTTGTCCTCTCTCTCTCCCCTCCCCAGTGGTCATCTTCATTGTCTTCCTCCTCTATTGTCTTCCTCCAGCTCTCTTCCCACCAACCTTTACGTCTTCACCTTCTCTTCCTCTGCCCAATCACTAGCTTCAGCCTTTATTTTACAAATTAAGATGGGAAGAAGGTTCACTAGAAATCACCTGTTTGATGACTCACACCTCCTCTGCAACCCTTCACAGCAAAGGGGAATTAGAATCAAAATACAAGGCCAAGGCTATCCACAACACATACCTGTGAAGCATACCTGTGAGGGATGATCTTGATTATGGTGAGAACAAAAGGAGCACCCTAAGAGTGGACAGCACCTTTTCTTGGGCTTGGGCCCTAAGTGTATAAAGAGGGAAAGCCAGCTGAGCTAATGCACTTGCCCCCTTCCCCTCAGTGACTGCAGATTCACCATGACCACCTGTCTCATGCTCTTGCTGCTACAACTTCTCTAATGCAAAAGACCATCCCTTCAAAATAGAAGTCAAAATAAACCCTTTATCTCTTAAGTTGTTCTTGTCATAACAAGAGGAAAAGTAACTAAGACAGATGCCTAGTCTAGTGCTATGGTTTGAAATAGGTCATTCTCCTTTGTAGACACAGCATCATTATGTAACAAAGCAACCACTAGTGTAGCAGATTGGTATATAAAGAGAAACAGGCTCAAAACCTTTTGTTGATGTGCATGTGAGAGGGTACCTGTGCACCTGTGTGAGTTTGTGTGCAGAGGTCAGGGAAACCCATCAGTGTCATCCTTAGGAACCCCATATACTTCCTTTGAGACAGAGTCTCTCATTGGCTTGAAGCTCACAATCTAGGCTAAACTGACTGAACTGTGAGCCCCAAGAATGTTCCTGTCTGTCTCCCCAGAATGGAGACTGCAAATGCATGCTGCCAGGCTATGCATTTTCACATATGTTCTGGACATCAAATTTAGGTCTTCATCCTTATGGGGGAAGATTTTATGGATTGAGCCAATGTCCTTTGTGCCATGCAGCTTTCAATTAATGCTCTGTTTCAGCATCACGTTGCAAAGCATATTGAACAGCCGTTGTATTTCAATGTTTTTTAACCAATATTATTGAGGATGACCTAAATGGTAAAATGTCAGCATACCATATTTGTGAATGGGATTTATGTATAATACTCTGTTCATTTGTTTGTTCATTTGTCTTTAAGTAACCTTTTTCTCTTTGAGAGTGTGTCAGATTTCCAATATTGTTAAAAATATTCAATTATGGGGTGTTTTTCCTCCTGTGGGCACAGGTATGGGTGTTTAGGACACTGTGTTCTTAGAAGCAAGACCCTGAGCAAGGAGCCTCAGAGAGGAATACACACTGAAATCATCCCCACTGTCCACCACAGGGACATCCTCAGCACTGTCCACAAGGAAGTTCTCCCAACTGTCCACCACAGTGAAAACATCTCCAATGTCCACCACAGGGACATCCTCCCCACTGTTCACCACAGGTACGTCATCCCCACTGTCCAACACAGTGACGTCCTTACCACTGTCTACCAAAGGGATGTCCTCCCCATTTTCGACCACAGGGACGTCCTCAACACTGTCCACCACAGGGAAGTCCTACCTACTATCCACCACAAGAACATCCTCCTCACAGACCACCACAGGGATATCCTCCCCACTCTCCTCTACAGGGATGTCCTCCTCACAGTCCACCACAGAGAAGTTCTCCCCACTGTCCACCACAAGGATGTACTCCCCACTCTCCACCATAGGGACATCGTCTCCAGTGTCCACCACAGGGATGTCCTCCTCACTGTCAACCACAATGATGCCCTTACCACTGTCCACCACAGGGACGTCCTCCTCACAGTCCACCACAGGGATACCTTCCTCACTGTCCACCACAAGCCTGTCATCACCACTGTCCACCAAAGGGAAGTCCTCCCCACTGTCCACCACAAGGACGTCCTCCTCACTGTTTACAACAGGGATATCCTCACCACGTTTCACCACAAGGATGTCCTTCCCACTGTCAACCACAGGGACATCTTCTCCACTGTACACCACAGGGACGTCCTTGCCACTGTCCACCCAAGGGATGTCCTCCTCACTGTTCACCACAGGGAAGTCCTTTCAACTGTCCACCACATGAGCTTCCTCCTCAGTGTAAACCACAGGGATGTCCTCTCCAGTGTTAACCACAGAAACATCCTCTCCACTCTCTACCACAGGAAAGTTTTTCTCACTGTCCGCAACTGAGAAATTCTCCCCTCTGTCCATCACAAGAAAATCTTCCCCACTGTCCTGCACAGGGATGTCATCCTCACAGTCCAACACAGTGATGTCCTCCCCACTGTCCACCACAGAAACTTGCTGTCCACTCTCCACAAGTATGTCCTCCCCTCAGTCAACCACAAGGAAGTCCTCCCCTATGTCCAGCATAGAAATGTCCACCTCACTGTCCACCACAGGGATGTTTTCCTCATTGTCCTACACACGAACTTCCTTTCCACTGTCCACTACAGAGATTTCCTCCTCACTGTCCATCACAGGAATGTCCTCTCCACTGTACATTACAGAAAAGCCTTCCCCACTATATACCACAGGGATGTCCTCCTCACTGTCCACCACAGGCACATCGTCCCAACTGTCCACTACTGTGATGTCCTCCCCACTCTCCACCACAGGGACGTCCTCCTCACTGTTCACCCCAAAGATGTCCCTATGGTGGTCAGTGCAGAAGACATCTCTGTGGTGGACAGTAATTAGGAAGTCCCTGTGGTGGTCAATGGAGAGGACGCCTCTGTGTTGCACAGTGGGGAGGACATACATGTGGTACATAGGAGTAAGTTTTTGTGATGGATAGTAGAGAGGACATCTTTGTTTTGGACAATTTGAAGGATGTTTCTGTGGTAGAAAGTGAAGAGGAAAAACCTGTATAAATAACCAATGAGAAAATCTTGTATACTACATGAGTTAAAGACAATATTAGAAAGTGGAAAAAAGAACATGCATGTTACTTGTGCAGTTTGAGTTAAGACGTGTTATTTTGATTTTGGTATAAACAGTGTATTAGATGGCCATGCACTGTTCTTTGTTTTGTTTTGTACTATGTTGAAATAAGTACCTTTATTGCAGCTAAAATGTATGATACAATGAAAGGCAGTACCAGTCTGTATCAATACAGAAAAAGAAAAGCATGTGTACTACCTGAGTTAAAGGCAATTATTAGAGAGCTGCAAACACTAAATGCACTTTATTTGTACAGTTTGAGTTAAGACGTGTTATTTTGATTTTGGTAAAAACAGTGTATTAGCTGGCCATGCATTGTTCTTTGTTTCTTATACTATGTACAAATAAGTACCTGTAATGCAGCTTAAATGCAGGTTACAATGAAAGGCAGTTCTCATCTGTATAAATACCCAAGGAGAAAAGCATGTGTACTACACGAGTTAAAGGAAACTACTAGAGATATTAAAACACTAAATGAACTATACTTGTGCAATTTGAGTTAAGAAGTGTTATTTTGATTTTGGTATAAACAGTGTATCAGCCAGCCATGCATTGTTCTTTGCTTTGTATTCTATGTACAAACAAGTACCTGTACTGCAGCTAAAATACACAATACAATGTAAGGAAGTTCCCGTCTGTAAAAATACCCAAGGATTTTCTCCTTGTATTGTTCTCATGTTCTGTCAAGCAGTTATTGTCTTACTATAGTGTCTTTTTTATGTTTTTATTTTTTTATTTTATATTTTATTTACATTTCAGATGCCATCCCCTTTCCACATTTCCCCTCCTTAGAAAACCCCTATTCCATGCCCCCTTTTCATTTTTGCTTTTATAAAAAATTTTTAAAATGTTGATCAAAGGCTTTATAAGTTTGGTAATGCTCAATCAGAAGTAAAACCCAATACCCAACCTAGATATATAAACTAACTTTTACTGGTAGAGATGCGTGAACATCTGCCTCCATGCCCCCTTCTGTTTCTCTCTCTTTCTTTCTCTCACCACCTAGCTTCTCCTCTCCTTACTCCATCTCTTCCTCTTGGTACTCCTTCCCCCTTAGCTCCTCCTACATATCATACTTTCTGTTAAAATAAAACTTTTCTCTCAAAATATAATTAGAGCATAATTATTCCTAATTGTACCAGTGAGGTACAAGATAGTCCTAATACCCAGTCCATCATTTTGTTGACTAACAAGAACCTCTGTCATCTCTCCTAAAACACTTAGTTTTGAACCTGGCTTTTTTCTAGGCTTTAGAATGAATGTCAGATGAAAACCATCCACTCACATCTTTTCTCTCAAAGTAAATAGCCAGGATTGGCTATGAGACTGTAGGTCTTTAACCCCGTCAGAAATCCAGAATAACTGAGTTAACTGAAATTATGGGAAGCACTAAGCATAGCTTCTAAAATTTACCCAATTTATAGAGACCGCTGAACACCTGGAAAACCCCTATACTACTGAATGTTGGAGCATCAAATCTTCAGCCTTCTGACCCAGAATCATCTGACAGACCTTAGTGATGCAGAATTATTAAGAGCTGATTACTCTGTCTAGGCAGATATAATCAGTCGCCTATTCTGTAAATGTGTCCTTTTCTGGACAGTAATTTGTCTGTAGATGTAAAGAGGCAATTCTTGCCTAGTGGCTGTCACTTCACAACTGGAGTTATTTCAAGGATGCTCAATTTCTTCTTAGAATCCATGACAGGAAGCTGTCAGGAGCAGACAGGTCTCTAATCAAATGAACATTAATATAGAAATATTTGTAATGTCAATTCTATGAACTTCTGACTTTTGAAAACCAACTATCCATGTAAGGTAACCTGGATTATTGTCTGTTAACTCCTCTCAGATATTTCTAAATAAAATATGGAAAACACCCTAACAATAAACTCAAAGTGATGAATTTGCTATAGTCCCTTAACTCATAGGCTAACCATCCCAAATCAGTTTTAAAAAGGTTAAAATAGGTCTGAGTCTAAGCCTTGTATTCCTAAGTGTGTTATACAAGCACAATGCCCATGAGAGTATCAATATTCATCTTTCTTTTATATCAATAAGAAGCTCGTACCAATGAAAACCTTAAATTTGAAATCAAAGTAAATTTTGTACCATTTAAGAAATTATAACTTCATCTTGATATTAATTATGCAGCTTTCTACCAATAGGCAATAGCTATGCAATAAGTCCTAGCTAATCCTCCATGTTCCAACAAAACCACTACTTTTCCCTAGAAAGACAGACCAATATTAACCACCTTAGTCCCCAAGCCAATGGAATGGGGGCACTGACTCTTCTTTAACTTCTTCAAGCTGATTACAGGCATTGAGATATTAGAAGAGGGGTGTGGGGAAGATTAAATTGATGCTGTGTCTTCACTGCATCCAGATGGAATTCCAAGACATCGAAGGTTTGGGCAGGTCTGCTCAGTATGATTGATGAGTAGATACACCAAGGCTGTGTATTCTGCAATATACAATTTTCAGAACAAGTTTTAGTATCAAGAAAAAAAATTTTCCTAGAGGGCTGACATTTTTAAAGATGTTGGTTCTAACAACTTTTCTTTTTTTCCCTTTTTAAAATTGGTTGTAATATTTACATTTCAAATTTTATCCCCTTATCCCATTCCCCCCACCACCCAGGAACCACTTATCCCATCCCCCCTCCTTGTGCTTCTATGAGGGTGTGATTTTTCAGTTTCTATGATGCTGTTTCCATTAACATAAACTGCCTCCTAAATTTCTAAATCCTTCCCTTTATGTTATTAAATCTCCTATTTTTCTTTTTTCTCTCATTTTCTCCTTTTTTCCTTTTTTTCTCTTTTTTTAAAAAATTGGGTATTATATTTACCTTTCAGATTTTATCCCTTTACCCCAGTTCCGCCCACCATCCAGAAACCTCCTATTCCATCCCACCTCCTCATGCTTCTATGAGGTAGTGCCTGGACCTACCCTCCCCCCACTACCCCCTCCCCACCCTCACATTCCCCCCCCCAATCTGTGTTCATTTTTTATGGGACCAAGAAACTCCTCTTCCACCTATGCCTGAAAGGGCTTTTCTCCCCTACATATACCTCTGGAGTCATGGGTTTCTTCCTAAGTGCTCCCAGGCTGGTGGTTTAGACCCTGGGGGGCTCCAGTTGTTTGGTATTGTTGCTTTTCTCCTGGGGTACAAACACTTTCTGCTCCTTCAGTCTTCTCCCTAAGTTCTCCATTTGGAAACCCTTCATCATATCAGTGGTTAACTCTGAGCATTGTCCTCTGAATGTGTTAGTCTTTGGCAGACCTCTAAGGAGACAGCTATATCATGTTCTTGACAGCATGCACTTCCAGCCATCCACATCAGTGTCTAGCTTAGGTTACTGTACATAGGATGAATACCCATGTGGGATGGTCTCCTGATGGCCCCTGCTTCAGTTTCTGTCCTATGTTTTGTTTCCATATTTGGTCCCTTGAGTATTTTTGTTACTCGTTCTAAGTAGAACTGAGGCATCCCCTCTTGGTCTTCCTTCTTCATGAGCTTCATGTGGTCTGCAGGTTGAGTATTCGCTATTCCAAGCTTTTGGGATAACATCTGCTTAACAGTGAGTAAATACCATGTGTGTTCTTTTGTGATTGGGTTAACTCAGGATGTTAATTTCTAGATCCATTCATTTACCTAAAAATTTCTCGAATTCATTATTTTTAATAGCTGAGTAATACTCCATTGTGTAGATGTACCACATTTTTTGTATCCATTCCTCTGTTGAGGGACATCTTGGTTTTTTCCAGCTTGTGGCTATTATAAACAAGGCTGCTATGAACATAGTGGAGCATATGTCCTTATTATATGTTGGAGCATCTTCTGGGTATATGCCCATCACTGTGAGTTTAAGGAAGACTTCTAGATACAGTAGGGTTTTGAACCAATTTTAGAGCAGAGAAGGAAAAAGTGTGGTAAAGAAGAGAAACCTCAAGGGGTCAGCTTAAAGGGAAGCGCTGAGATACCCAGCACGACAGTGCAGGGCAGAGACCTGTGAGAAGAGTGTAGGCTTGTGAGTAAAGGCATAGACCAGTTTTGACTCTAACTTGTTAAGACTTTCTGGTCACTCAAAGGAGCAATTAGAAGGAAACCTAAGACACAAAGGGAATTGGTCATCTGTCTGTCTTCTGTTCTGAGTAACTGTGTGTAGTTACTCAGTAGACTTGGCCTCTAGTCTAGATCCTTTTGCTAGTGGTCACCACAGAAACCATGCCTTCAAGAATAGATTGTGGGATTCCTTTTGGCGTTGGTAGAATTAAAAGCTTCTACTCCAGCTGAAGCTGTATAGGGCTCTAAAATATGGCTGACTCTGAATCAGCAGAAGCACATGCTAACTCCTTCAATTGCCCTGTAGGAAGTAAAAAAGAATTTATTGAATATTTGAAAATTAGCCTAGTACTTCAAACGTTTATTTATTTATTTATTTATTTATTTGTTTATTATCTAATTTTAGTGTTTTTATTTGAAAACACAAAAATCATCTTATGATCCTACACACACACACACACACACACACACACACACACAAATACAAACAGAAATGAATTTTAGGTTAGAAAACCCACTAAAAATCATAGTAGAAAGAAAACAGGTAGATGGTTGAAATACTGATTCCTCATGAAATTTGACTTGTCTACTTAAATACTAAATTCTGGACATTCAAGTTGACAGATTCAGGGCCCAGTTTCTGGGACTAGAGATGGCTAAGATCACCTCCAGAGCAAGCAATTTAACTTCTCAACACCCACATAGTAGTCACAACCATCTATAACTCCAGTCCCAAGGGTTGAATACATTGTTTTGACCAGACACACACATGGTGCATAGACATGCATGTAGACAAAATACCCATACACAAAAAATAAATTAAAAAAATTAAAAACAAATGTTCATTTCTAATGCATACGTATAAATAAATGTTTTTCTTGAATTCTTCCTCTGTTTTCATTAAGGATTATTTTAAGCAATCAAAAGTGGTTTTGTTTGTTTGTTTGTAGTTTTGGGGGGTTGTGACAGGGTTTCTCTGTGCACCACCACTGCCCAGCAAAAAGTTTTTATTTAAAATAATTTATTCATTTTCCAGATATATATGACACTTGTTCACACCAACTAACGACATTTACTAATGTTATTGATAAACAGGTCTGGTTGGGACAGACACACACATATACACACAATCTATCTGACTGTCTATTGAGGCAAAATCTTCTGTATAAAGCCCAGGTTGGCTTCAAACTTGATATGTAGGCCAAGAATGACTCTCAACTTATAACCCTTCTTCTAGTCAAGCACTGGAATTACAGAAAAACATTTCCATAACCAAATGTAGGTAAAAATGGCTGGGGAACCCAGGGTTCTTTCTGCAAAGCTGTGGGTAGTTGGCTGGGAACACCCTGGGTTCCTCCAGCTTGAAGTTAGGCCTGGCTACTCATTAACTAAAGGCCTCTCCACAGGTCCTCATGGCATGGCCCCAACACATGACAAAGTCCTTGCGTTTCCAAAATGGGTTTATTGGCATGGCAGATGGTGGATGAATCTGGGTGTGCTTCCCACAAAACCCAGGGTGGACCTGAGTTAAATAGCGAGGGGAAGAGTGGGGAGAGTCTGGGGAGGAATGCTTAATCAACTCCACTCTCTAGCCTTCAGGTACCTTATTAGTATGTAAATCTCTCTAGGGCCTGTTGAAGCCCTCCACCTGTGTACATGACTGAAGGATGAAGGTGGAATAGAGATTAGACCTCGTGACAGGAGCCTGGGTTCTGGGGGCATGGACAAACCCACAGCCCAAGAACCGGGACACCCTTCTATGGCCCAACACCAAATTTTGAAGAAAATATTTTAAAACTCTCTTAAAAACCTCCTGTCTCAAATTGCATGAAATTGCAGTTAAAGGTCACATTGCTATCTATTCAAATGTTTATTTCTGCATTCTGAAAACTTTCTCCCTCTAGCTAAGCTCTTATAAATCTTAGCACTCTGGGAAGCTGAGGCCAGAGGATTGCACATTTGAAACTGAAGACCCCCAAACTCGGGAGACCCTCACTCAAGTCTCGGGAAGCCATGGCTACCCACAAACTCGCAAGACACTGTACCTGGATGTAATCAGCAGAGGCTTTATTAGAGGAAGTTGGCCGGCCAACGGTAAAACTGCTCACTCATGCAGGAGTAAGGTTTGACCCTGAGTGGAGGGTTAAGGGGCCTTTTATAGCACAGGGTGGGGAAAAGGGAAGAATTTTCGCATGGTTACACATGATTGGTTGATTTACAAATTTTGAACATCAGCAGCCTGTAACACTGGGAAGACCTCAAGTGGGGGAGGGGTAACTAAAAACAATGGAAAGTTAGCTAGTTCTTGGAACCACCCAGATGACTTTCATCTTTCTTTTGTGGTCAGGAATGTGTCTTCCTGCTTTGGGCCTTTCCCACCCACAGGTGGGTTTTCTTCCCTGAGGCTTGAGGAATGTTAATACTCTTCCCAGAATGTATCCTGGGGCAGTGAAGGCATGAAACTTTTCATACAGTTCTGCTTTCTAGAACCTGCATTCTTTTGCAGAAAAAGTCTGTATATATTTTGTAAAATGGTCTTTATAATTTTTCACTCTACAAAGCCAGCCTTGGCTTCATAATAATGAGTCCTTGTCTCAAAAGAGAATTTCAAGAAAGAAAGTTTATCCAAATTTCTAGTGATGAAAATCTTAGAAACACCGTAAAAAATATAGTAACACAGGGGTCTAAAGGGAGGGTCAGCTGCAGGGGATGGAGGAGCATTGAAAGGGAGCAGTGGTGTGTTTCTATATAGATATCCTTTTCACTAAAACCTGGGAGGCAGGCTGGATTGGTGGCCCAACAGTTAAGAACATGCAGCTTCATTTCCCAGCACCCACATGACTATCTATCTATAAGTCCCCTCCTATGAATCTGAGGTCCTCTTCCAGATTTCTCAGCACTGTCATCATGTGATACACAGACATATATGCAGCCTAACACATTCATCCACATAAAATAATAAAAGCAATTTTAAACATCTCTGGGAGGATTAGGTAAGAGACTGAAAAGAGTTTTCTCAGAAAACATTTTCTTTCAAGAATCAAGTGTCTGAGCTTTATTTACAACTTTATTCCCTTCCATATCTGGCAGTGTTGGCTCATCCACTGCCTTCTCATTGCCTACTCTTCTCATTTCCCATTTGTCATTTCTGGACAGAACATACCTTTTGTATCAATCTTACCATGGCTCTCAATGCCCCTTCTTCAGTGCCTGTATGATTGCTACACTATATAGTGCAAAAGCTGGAGAGGGGAATTCATCCTCAGAGCTAGGGTATGCCAGCATGCCACTGCTCTGCAGGCTGTTCCCCCCTGACATGGCACTTGCAGGGCCTCAGCCTCCACCTTAAACATGCCAGTTGCTAACCCTGTCTGGAACAGGGCCAGTCTTGGGAAGCTCATTGGGAAATTCCCTGTGACTAGAGTTTCCAAAGGAGTAGTTCCTGGGCTTCAGGCATTGGTCCCCTTGGGATGATTGGCACGTGTGCCAGTGTCAGGAGATAAAAAGTTCACCCCTTTATGAGCTGGAGCTTCTGCTTACTCCAGGCATGTGTTGGGGACAGAGCAAGGTAGAAAGAATTTTAGTCTTTTGTTGGCATTGTGTGAGTGCCAGGATTCTAGATTTTATACTCTGTGTGAGATATATTTCTTTGCCTTAGCCACCCTGCCTACTGGCCTGTAAGCAACACTGAACTGCTGCCAGTATCAAGGGGCACCCAGTGCAGCCTGTTTTCATGTTATCGTGAGCACCCTCCATCTGAGTTCCAGACAAAAATGGAGTATCTTGGTTAGATGTTAGTCTAGGAACAAAGCCTTCTTTATCCTTCTTCCAGAAATGCCTGTGGCAGCTATGCCTGTGGACAGCATTTTGATAATCAGGTACAGTGGCTGCAATTCAAATAATCCTCTCCCTCCTGCTTTCCTGACAGATGCCTGCTACTTCCAGTATGTATTTACTATAGACAGCAGGTGGCCATGTGGGTGGGCAACAGGAGAAAAAATCCTACCCCCTGCAGTAAGCAGAAGCAGACAGATTTGCTGGGAGCTGGAGGCTTCTAGACTGACTTAAAATGTTCTTGTGCTCCAGGTGCTGCTGTTTCTTTAAGAGAAAAAGGAAGAAGATGGATCAGCAACACAAGTGACCAGTACCTCCAATGAGTCCTCAAGTCCTGGGGACTCTGGCTCCAATTGCACCTGCAGCTCCTGCCATTTCTCACTGGAAGGGACGCCTGTGGAAGAGGAGAGAGATCCAAACCAAAAAGAAGAAAACAGATGCCCCCAGGAGCCAGTGCAGGCAGCCAGGGCCGAATGAGCAAGTGGCAATCCTCTCTGAGCTCTGAGCATTCCAGAGCTGCTGCTTTTCTACTGCTTGCCCTTGGGCTATCTGGTTGACTCTCTTCCCATTGTTTACAGTGAAGGTGTCATTCACAAAATCTCAAGGACTACTGTTCTCCTCCCTCCTTTTCTTTTACTCCTGGCTCTTGCACCATCCTCAACACTCTCCAGCATAAAAACTACTAAGATAAAGGCTCTATCAAGAAGCTGGTGATGGGGCCAAGAAGATAGGGGAAGATGAAAGCCCTGGGCTGGAGAACTTCTCCACTTTCCAGGTGTGTCTTGTAGTATGGCTTCCTCTTCCTCTGTGCCTGGGTAACCCCTCAGCCCAGATGGCCACAGGGTTCAGGTCCCTTCTTTCATCCCTCCCTTCATCTTTCCATCTTTCCCTCCTATGAAGTTACACTATAAGACACAAGCTGTGAGCAATCTGCAGTCTACTGTCCCTGTGTGCTGGCATTCTTAGGTTTTTTGACAAGCAGATCCCTTGCTCCGGGCTGTAATGAACCATTCCTGTGGTTCTGAGCAAAGGAAAGGAAACTGACTTTATTGCACTTTTAGTTTTTTGGGGGTTTTGTTTCTATTTTATAAACAACATGGCAGATGCATATTGTGTCTGGTTATATTGGGTGGGTGCTTTTTTTCTTTTTCAAGGGGATATGGGCCAGCCAAGCCATTCAGAGAAAATGTGGGTTCAGAGGACATTCTTGATGGAAAGCGTCTGATTGCAGCACTTGGAAGAGAAGAAGCCAAACTCTGTGTCATCCTGAGTAAATACTCAGGTTGGCAAGGAATCATACTTGAATTTTATTCATCTTCTCTGCTGCAGAAAAATGTCCCCACCAGAGCCCCTGGACCTAATCAGCCCAGAGCTTGAAAGCCCAGCTCCTGAGCACTTGGGATGAGGAGCACTGAGCCAGACTGTGACCAACCAGAAGGCACCTCGTCTCAGAGAAGAGATGCTTAACAATAACTACAACAAAGCAAAATTCTGTTTCCTCCACAGCCAAGGTCATCCTACTAGATAGCCATGTGACTTTCTGTTGACTCAGAAGACAAAATTAGTGACTAAACAGCCACCACTATATTGCTAGTAGTGGACAAAAGAGAGCACCAAATTTGCCTTCCAAATGCTAGAGGAGCCTCGGCCCGCATTATCCTAGGGCCAGGAAGAGAAAGTAAATATTTTCTGCCTGCCTGAAGTGAGCTAGAACATTTTGGGTCAGTTTGCCTTAGAAACCACACCTGTGATAATCTTGGAGCTGCAGTAAGCAGGGAAGTTAAGATTGGTTGGTGCTAAGAAATCCCAGGGAAAAGGAAACTAATGAAAGGTCTAAAATTTTATCAATTGAACAGTGACTCTGTCCAGATAATATGACCACATATCTTAGCATGTTCTCCCCATAACACTCTACCTGCCACCATGGCATCTTCACTGGACCATGAAGCATCACTGGTTAGATAGTTAACAGTGTGTGGGGTTACTCTTCTCATGGTTATATTTTATTTGAGATTAGTGCTATTTCCAAATAGTGACTTCTTATACTAATTGTGGCAGGAAGGACTGATTATTCACATGGGAAAAGAGGTCTTGTGTCTGGGTATAAAGAGCTATAATTACAGAGAACAGTGGCTAGTGACTTAGTGCAGCACAGAACTGTTTGCTTGTGTATGTAGTGGACTGGAAGATGTCAGAACACTTTGTGGTCATGGATCAAATTTAGTATCAAATGAAGCAGAGTTTGTGTGCTTTACCTATTCTATTGACCTTGGCTAGGGAATCTCCCCCCCGCTGACTTCAAACCTGCTCAGCATTGGTAAATATTGCCACCTGGGCATTTCTTTACAAGAAATGTTTTTGCCTGTGAAACAACGTGTCAGGGAGGAGTCAGGTCAAAACCCTTTCCCATAAGGAATTTGAGTGTTAGGATTTGCTTCCTTTTCACTAGATAGCAGTTAAAGCTCATCACTAAAACTTTTATAATCCCTCATTTGGCATGGGGCAACTCGGACTTTCCCTACAGAAACTTAAACATCCTCATCCCAGGAAATTGTGGCAAGGCCTAGAGCATCCTGGCACTCTATGCCCCACTACATGCCTCCCCCACCCTGCTTCCAAGGAGAAGCAAAGGCAGCGACCAGCCTGGCTGCAGGGTAGGGTGCCCTGCAGCTGGACTTAAGAGTTCTTTTTAGTCTTAAAATATTTTTTATAGGCTAGCTCTTGAGGGGTTGAACCTGAGTGGTTTGAGGGGAAGACATCCCTGTGATGACAGTGAAGAAAACATCCCTGTGGTGACAGTGAAAAGGACATCCCTGTGGTGCACAGTAGAAAAGATTTTTCTGTGGAGGACAGTGGGGAGTACATCCCTGTGGATGTCAGTGGGGACCACATCTCTGTGATGGACAATGGAGAGGGCATCCCTGTGGTGGACAGTGAGGACGGTGTCCCTGTGGTGGATAGTGGGAAGGATTTTAATTTGGTGGACATTGGGGAGGACATCCGTGTGGTGGACTGTGGAAATGATTTTCCTGTGGTGGAGAGTGGGTAGGGCATTCTTGTGGTGGGCAGTGGGTAGGACATTTCTGTGGTGGACAGTCAGCAGGACGTCCCTGTGGTGTACAGTAAAGAGGATGTCCTGTGGTAGCCAGTAGGGAGGATATTCCTATGGTTTACATTTGGGAGTACATCCCTGTGATGGACAGTGTGGATGACATTCCTGTGGTGAACAGTGTAAAGGATTTTTCTGTGATGGGCAGTGGGAAGATTGTCTCTGTTGTGGACAGTGGGTAGAACGTCTCTGTGGTAGACAGTTGGGAGGACAACCATTGGTGGACAGTGGGGTGACTTCCCTGTTGTGGACAGTGAGGAGGACATCCCTGTGGTGGACAATGAAGAGGACATCCCTGTGGTGCACAGAAGGACGTCCCTGTGGTGGATAGTAAGAGGATGACCTTGTGATAGACAGTGTGGAGGACATCTCTGTGGTGGACAGTGAGGAGGACGTCCTTGTGGAGGACAGTGGGGAGGACATTTTTGTAGTTGAGAGTGGAGAGAACATTTATATGGTAGACAGTTGGGAGGACGTCCCAGTTTTGAACAGAAGGACATCCCAGTGGTTGACAGTGAGAAGGATTTTCCTGTGTTGGACAGAGCGGAGGACATCTCTGGTGTGGAAAGTGAGAAGGATGTCCCAATGGTGGAGAGTGGGGAGGATGTCCATGTAGTGGACACTGGGGAGGCCTTCACTGTGGTGGACAGTGAGAAGAACATCCCTGTGGTAAAGAGTGGGGAGGACATCCGTGTGGTCAACAGTGTGGTGGACATCCATTGGTGGACAGTGGGGAGGACTACTTTGTGGTGGACAGTAGGGAAGACTTTCTTGTCGTGAACAGAAGAGAGGATTTCACTGTGGTGGACAGTTAGGAGGATGTTCCTCTGGTGGACAGTTAAAAGGACATCACTGTGGTGGAAAGTGTGATGTATGTACCTGTGCTGCATAGTGGGGAAAACATCCCTATGGAGGATAATGGGAAGGATGTCCCTGTTGTGCACAGTGGAAAGGACAACCTTCTGGTGTGCAGTCAAGAGGATGTTTCTGTGGTGCACAGAGAAACATCCCTGTGGTGGACAGTTGAAAGGAAGTCTCTGTGGTGGACATTGAGTAGGACATCCCTTTGGTGGACAATGAGGAGGACATCCCTATGGTGGATAGTGGAGAGGACATCTCTGTGGTGGACAGTGTGGAAAATATCTGTGTGGGGTTCAGTAAGAATGATGCCACACTGGTGGACAGTGGTGAGGACATCCTTGTGGTACACAGCAAGATGTCCCTGTAGTGGAGAGTTGAGTGGACATCACTTTGTTGCACAGGAGGACATCCTGGTTGTGGACAGTGGGGAGGACGTCCCTGTCGTGGATAGTGGAGAGGACAATTCTTTTGTGGACAGTGGAGTGAGTTTGTTGTGGTGAACAGCAGGTCGTTACTGTGGGGAACAGTTTGTAGGATGTCGCTCTACTGGACAGTGAAAAGGACATTTCTGTGGTGGACACTGAGGAGATTCCTCTCGGGGACAGTGAAGTGGATATCCCTGTGGTGACAGTGAGGAAGACACATGCTGTGGTGGTCAATGATAAGGACGTCTGTGGGGAAGAAATCTCGCAGGTGGGGGGAGGGAGTCCGGCATCAGGGTCCTGGGCAGGCTTCCCACATCACCAGCTGAGGATCCCACATTCATACAGCTGCCTCGGGCTGGCGGCTGCATTGGCAAGGTTCCAGGGTTCCAAAAGCTGGGAATCAGGCGGAGAGACCATGTGACACGCAACATGTGTCCAGTTTTCCAAAGCTTTATTGTTCATGATATGGTAAATGGATACAGGTGATATGCGCCCCCCCCAAAGGCCAGGGGAGTCTCATTTTATAGGGAGGGGAAAAGGGGAGGGAATAACTTAATTAGCTATGCCCCTGGTCTTTTGATAATTCATTAATATTTAAATCTCTGGAGGTAGAGACTTGTTAATCACGCCCTCTACCTGTGCCCTACGTGACTGAAGGTAACAGGTTAAATGGAGTTACCTCGTCCAAGGCCCAACATCCCACCCTCTTTTCTTTCATAAAAAGAGGGGTGGCTCTGAATCATCTGTAGTCTGCAAGGTACAGTTTAATGAGATGTGGACCCGTGGAAGTAGTCTGGAATCTGGGAGTGTGGGGAGATAATATGCCATCCCTGACAGGCAATGTCCTGTTGGGTCCCCTGGCTATCTCAAACCCAGCGCTCTATCAAGGGGGGCTAGGAACAGAGCTGAACATCCTACCATCCGTAAAGGGTCTCTGGGGTTTAAAGCTCGTTCAACTAGGCTATGTCCAAACCATCTCTTCATGGCCAAACATCTCACTGTTTTTTTGTGAAAATTTTGGATGAGGTGGTCAAAAGAAAACACTATGTAGGCCAGAGGGTGTAGCATAACTAAGTCAAGGGTAATGGGAATTGAGGGTAGGGTTTGGAAGGCAGGGAATAATTGAAACAATTAAATACAGGTTGTACAGTTTGAGGGTAATGACATCTGATTAATCTAAATAGACATTATGTTTTCCTCACTAACATGTAACTTTAGCTATGTGACTTTGGCAAAAGAGTTCATTTGTAGCTGGAAGGTCTGAATCTGTCTTCTGTAGTGAGCATCTCTGGGTTCTGGCTTGTATCTCTGGAGCCTGGTGTGGGTCTCTGGATATCAGCATGTTCTGGGGTCTTCAGTCAGATGAGATGGCTGGAAGAAGGCAGCTTGGCAGGTTCCAGGAGGTGGCGCCGTCTCTGGATCTCAGCGTGTCTCTGGAGTCTGCAGTCAGATGAGGTGGCTGGGAGAAAGCAGCTTGGCATCTCAGGCAGGTTCCAGAAGATGGCATGGACTCTGTTGGATCTGTGGGTGTACCTGTAGGATAATCACAGCAGGGAAGCAGCATCTCTGGCAGGGAGATGTCTGTAGGCTGGATATGGAGCATTAAATTGTTTGGGAACAAGCACCTTATGGTCTGTCGTTAAGATCTTGGAAAAGCAAAGGTGTTTGAGGAAATTTAGTCTTAGAAGGTATCTTGGATAGCTGAGGAAGAAAAACAATGTTAATTTTGTATCTGGGATTGGCAGCAACAGTTTGCCTGTAAAAGAAATTAGTTGTTAATTAAGACTCAAGAAATGGTGATCAGCACGTTGACTTAACTGTGGAAGGAAATTAGATAGCTTTTAAACCTTGAAGAAATTATAAAGGTTGAAAAAAATAATGTTGGACATCTATCACGAGTATTAGAGAGAAAAGGCAGCATTAAAATAGAAAAAATAACAAAATTTTGGTTGAAAAAACACAAGCATTGTTGTTCTAGGTGTTCCTGTTAGGAAGAAAAGGAAAGGTTTAAAATTTTTGGTTGAAAAACAGGAACGTTTGTTGCAGGTCCTCCTGTTGGGGAGAAGCAGTAATGGCGGGTTTAGAAGCAGTGGGGGGAGGGGCCTAGCTCTGCCATGTGGCATCTGGGTGCTCTGGCAGAGAGGTTCTGCATTCCCGCTTTTCATTTTCTTAGCTGGTAAATTTTAAATGTAGAGAAGAGGAAAGGCCAACTTTGAAGAAGAGTTTAAGGCAAGCAAGAAGTATTGGGGAGGGCTAAGAGTCAGAAAGAGTGAGAGTCCGTGTCTATGGGAAAGACACGTGGAAGTTGGATTGGAGTCAGGCAGCTTTGAGAGAAACTGGCAGGCAACACAGGGGGCAAAGGGTGCAGGCAGGATTTTAGATCCTCTGCTTCAGGCAAGCTGGCTGAGCTAAGTAGCTTTAGTCAGCTGCAAATGACTGAGGGTGAGGGGTAGCATAGGCTGGCTAAGGAACACTGGGCTGAGTAGCAAGCAGGGTTCCGCTCTGTTGCTTCAGGCAAGCAGGCTAAGCCAAATAGCTGTAGCCGGTCGCATATGAAAGGGGAGTAGGGAAAGAAGCTACCTGGCAGGGCACTAGGGACTAGAGTTTGGAGTTGGCGATTTTGAAAGAGAGAGAGAGAGAGAGAGAGAGAGAGAGAGAGAGAGAGAGAGAGAGAGAGGATGGTCTCAGCCGCGAGAAGGAGTCTCTCAGCCAAGGGAGTCTTAGAAAGAGGGTTACAGCAGGTGCTGTGGCATAAAAGACAGGTATTAGCTGTGAAGGAACCCCCTCTGTGGAGCTGGGAGGATGGGAAGAGTGGGGGGCTAAGAAGCCGCTGCCATCTTGTCCTTGAGCTGGAGAACACGTGGGGAGAGAGACCTAGTTCTTTTGTATTAGGCAGAGGTTAGACTATAGCTAAGAATCAGAGAAAGAAAGAAGGGGTAGGGTGGACAGAGAGAGATGTTACTCACGGTTTTTGCAGACACCAGCTGGGGGCGCTTGTGGAGCTGGCTCTGCGCACGTTGTCCACCACCTGTGGGAAACAATGTAGGCCCGTGCATGGGTGCACGAGTGTGGATCTCTGTCGCTGGTCTGCACCATCCTTTGTCAGAGATAGGGCTATTGTAGAGGAGCAGGGCCTAAGCAGGGCACTCACAGTGTGCAAAGCAGACTCTGCGGTAGGAGTCTTTCGGTGGGAAATCTCCGTTTTGGGCCCAAGCCTCGGCGATGGGTGGGCGCGGCAAAACGGGAGAATGTGGGGGTCGCATGGCAGCAGATCCATACGCTGAGATTGGCCTCCATCTTGGGTCTTGGAACTCTGGAAGAATGGAGGCGGGGAGCGCGCGGGGTGAGCGCACTGAGAGAGGACCGAGAGACTTAGTATCACATCTCGCAGGAAGTATACTTGCTTAGCAGATTCAGCCAGGATGATTCTTGTAAATGCATGGGTGGTCGTGCCCCACACGCTGGGAAATTACCCATCATACGGGAATTCCCCACAACCCTCAGGGTCAAGGAATAATAGAAAGGACACATCAGACCCTGAAGGCCCAACTCCTGAAACAAGCCACCGCTTATCCCCCTAATGTACAATTAATGATGGCCCTGACTACCCTAAACATATTCAACATCTACAAAACCTCCAAACACCCTCCTACCTCCCTTCATTGGCACACACCAAAATTAGCTCCCCCTAACCTAGTACGATGGCGAGATCCTTTGGATGGAATTTGGAAGGGACCAGACCCCCTCCTCACAACCAGGAGGGGTTTCGCTTGTATTTTTCCACAGGACAAGCCCAAGCCTATCTGGGTCCCTGCCAGAAATGTCCGACACCAACCCACCAACCAAGAAGATGGCCCGCCTCTCACTGACAGATCAAGAACCGAGGATGAAGAGGAGAAGGCAAAGGAGTCACCATGCCCAGAGGAGCAGCAGGATCTCCTGGAAGGACATCCATGACCTGATAACAGCTGCCCAGGCCATGTGCCCTCCACAAGCCCCCCTCTCTTCCATTCTCTTGGCAGTTTTCACCATCCTTCATGCTAACTCTGCTACCGCCCAGCCTCCCCTTAGCCTTCCCAACACCTACCATTGGAGATTCTATGCTAGGGAAACCTATAATGGACACAATAAAGTTATAGGAACCCAGGACTGCCCACTTGAAGGATGTCAAACCAAGATTGAGATCCCCCTACACCCGGAATCCATCTCCACTATCCCCAGCCCTTTTCTCTGTTTTCCTTACTGAAACACAGGTGAATGTCTCCAGGAGGTCTCCACATATGGAGGTTGCAGATATTGGAGCTGCAGGATGGAATCCACCAGTCGCGGTGGCACCATGCTCACCAACCTTAAAACTCATTTTCAGCTTTCCATTACCGATCCATGGAATGAACGTTGGCAAATCGGAGTCGTGGGTAAACTTTACCCCAATGGCTATGCCAGACACCCGGTAGCTGAACTACATGTCTCCCGTGAACTTGTCCCTGCCCCCAAATCAGCCTTTACTCATGCTAATATTATCCAACAGGAAAACCAGTCTCAGGAGGAACTACAAGCTATCCTCTCCTGGCTACAATACATCCAATATGCAGCAGACCTCCTTCCCCTGACAACCCATCCCAATTCATCCCAATGCTTTTTCTGTACCTCCCTCTCCTGACCATTATTAACAGCCATTCCCATTAACTTTTCACTTCATGACCTCCATGGACCCCTGCCCACAAGGAAAACACAGGACATTCCTCTCTTTGACCTACCCCCGCCTCTTTGCCTTATAGGACCCTCCTCGAAACCCCATCTCACATGTGCTCATGACATCACCATTACCAAATCAGTATGTGTCAACCCTCCTGCCCTGATCTGGTGCAAGGGCACTACAGGTGCCTGTATCAACCCTCATTTTCAAGGCTCCTGCACCCCCGTGATTGTTGTTCCTCAAGTTTATCCCTATGAACCTGAAGAGCTCGCCTTGCAGATGAGAGAAAGCCGAAAGAAGAGAGAGATCTTCATCCCTCTGCTCATTGGACTAGGCCTTGCTGTCTCACTTGGTGCTACTGGAACTGCTGGAGCAGCTCTTGTCCAAACACAGCATCTGGCTGGTGACTTCCAGGACAAGCTTGACCAGGCAATGGCCTCTATGACAGACAGCCTTGAATCTCTTCAATGCCAGATAACCTCTTTAGCAGGAGTTGCTCTCCAGAACCGGAGGGCCCTGGACTTGTTGACTGCTGAACAGGGGGGGGGACTTGTGTTTTGTTGGGGGAGGAATGTTGCTTCTATGTCAATGAATCTGGGCTGGTAGAACAAGATGTACAGATGCTCAAAGAGCTCCGGGGGAACCTCCGGGCTCGCTATACTCCCAACACCCCTACCCCTTGGTATTCAAACCCCCTGATGGCTTGGATCCTCCCCCTCCTTGGCCCCATACTAGCCATTGGAGCCTTGCTTGTCTTGGCACCCTGCCTCATTCAGTTTCTAAAACAACAGATGAGTAACATTGCAAAGGTAACCACCAATCAGGTCTTAGTTCAATATCAAACTGTTTCTGACGTAGGAGACATTTATTCCAATAACACCTCTCCTTTATAAAAGAAAAGAGAGGGAATTGTAGGGCACTGAACTGAGAGACAACCAGGTGTCTGGTTGAACAAGCTTCAAACCCTGGAGACCCTTTGAGGGACGGTAGGCCATTTGGCTCTGTTCCTGGCCCCCTGGCTCTCTCAAGCTTCCGCCCTTTACCGCTTCACAGCCCCTCCCTCAGAGAGGTTGAGAGGTCTACAACCATTGGGTCATGTAGGAATGGTGCCCCAGGATCTCCTCACATGCATATAAGACATCCCCAAAACCTCAGACTAAGCCAATGAGGTTACCTGCTGCTAAAACCTTCACCCACCCCAAACTGTATATATTGAGCTTAATTGAGAAGTAAAGCGCACACAAGAACCATCCAGGTGTCCGAGAACTTCCTTTCGTCGTTGACCCGCCGCAGCCCTTCTCCACTACCTGGTGGGCGCTTCCCGGCTTAAGAGCTGTAACCCTTTAGAGCCCGCTGGGCTCTTCTGCTACCTAGCTGCATTTCCCGGCTAAACAAAGAGCTGTACAGCTTGACAACCCGCTGGCTCTCCCTGGAGCCTGCCTGGAACACCCAGCTGCCTTTCTGTCAGCTAGTCGGCTCCTTATCGGCCTGGCCCGAGCCTGTACCAGTTTAGCACAGAGTAGCAGGGGCAACACCTGGAGAAGATTGGCCAGCAACGATGGACGCCAGAAGCAGCAGCAGGGGCAGGCAATTCCCTCTCCCCACTCACGCCCTGCCACCAGCCGGGAGACTGCTGCGGGACATCTGCAGGACCAGGATCCAACACACATCCCTGTGGTGGATAGTGTGGAAGAAATTTCTGTGGTGGACAATGTGGAGGGCATCACTGTGGTGGACAGTGGCAAGCACATCTCTGTGGTAAACAGTGGGAGGACATCACTGTGGTGAAGAGTGAGGAGGATGTCCCTGTGTTGGTGGTGGGGAAAAATTTCCTGTGGAGTACATCCCTGTCATGGACTGTTGTTAGGACATCTCTGTGGTTAACAGTGAGGAAGATGTCCCTGTGGTGGACAGTGGGGAACATGTATCTGTGGTAGACAGTGCAGAGAATATCCCTGTGGTTTACAGTGGGGTGGACATCCTTGTGGTGGACAGTGAGTGGTACATAACTGTGCTGGACAGTGAGGAGGAGTTCCCTGTGGTGGACAGTGAGAAGGACATCTCTTTTGTGGACAGTGGGGAGAATGTCCCTGTGGTTGACAATGGGAAATATTTCACTGTGATGGACAGTGGGTAGGACGTACTTGTGGAGGGCTGTGGGGAGAACATTCCTTTGGTGGACAGTGGAAAGAACGTCTCTGTAGTGGACAGAGGGAAGGCTGTCCCTATGGTGGACAGTGCAGAGGATGTCCTTGTGGTGAACAGTAGGATGTTCTTGTTGTGGACATAGGGGAGGACGTTCCTGTGGTGGATAGTGGAAAGGACGTTTCTGTGGTGGACAGTGGGGAGATTTTGCTATGATGCACAGGAGATCATCACTGTGCGGAAGAGTGTGGAGGATGTTCCTGTGGTGAACAGTGAAAAGGACGTCCCCATTGTGGACAGTGGGGTGGGCTTTCCTGTGGTGGACAGTGAAGAGGACAACCCTGTGGTGACAGTTAGGAGGATATCCCAGTGGTGGTCAATGAGGAGGATGTCCCTCTGGTGGACAGAGGGGAGGATTTTTCTGTGGTGTACAGTGGGGAAGACATTTTTTTGTTGGGAAGTGTGTAGGATATCCTTTTCTGTGGTGTACAGGGGGGAAGACATTTTTGTGTTGGGAAGTGTGTAGGATACAGTGGGGAAGACTTTTCTGTGGTGGACAGTGGGGAGGATATCCCTGTGGTTTACAGTGGGGATGATATTCCTGTGGTGGACAGTGAGGAGGACTCCCTGTGGTTGACAGTGGGGAGGTTGTCCATGTGGTGGACATTGGGGAGGATGTCCCTGTTTTACACAGGAGTACATTGCTCTGGTGGAGAGTGGGGAGGACATCTCTGTGGTGGACAGTGGGAAGGACATCTGTGTGGTGGACAGTGAAGAGGACATCCCTGTTGTAACAGTGAGAAGGACATCCCTGTGGTGAACAATGAGAAGGATGTCCTGTGGTGCACAGTAGAAAAAAATTTTCTGTGATGGACAGTGTGGAGGACATCTCTGTGGTGGACAGTTGGGAGCACATCTCTGTATTGGACAATGAGGAGGACATCCCTGTGGTGGAAAATGAGAAGGATGTCCCTGCAGTGCACAGTGGGGTGGATTTTTCTTTGTTGGACAATGGGGAGGACATTTCTGTGGTGGACAGTGGGGAGGACATCACTGCAGTGGACAGTGAAAAGGACATCACTTTGTTGGACAGTGGGGAAGACTTTCCTGAGGTGGACAATGTGGAGGACATCCATGTGGTTTACATTAGAGAGGATGTCCCTGTGCTGGACAGTGGGTAGGTCTTCCCTGTGGTGGATAGTGTGGAGGAAGTTGCTGTGGTGGGCAATGCAGAGAACATCTTTTTGGTAGATAGTTGGGAGGACATCCCTCTGGTGTGCAGGAGGATGTGCCTGTGGTGGGCAGTGTGAAGGAGGTTTCTGTGGTGGACAGTGGGGAGGACGTCCCTGTGGTGTACAGTGGGGAGGACATCTCTTTGGTGAATAGTGTGGAGGATGTCCCTGTGGTGGTCAGTAATTAGGACGCTTCTTGTGGTGGACACTGGGGAGGACATATCTGTCGTAGATAGTAGGACATTCCTGTGGTGGACAACTGGGAGGGCATCTCTGTTGTGGACAGTGGGGGGGACGTCCCTGTGTTGCACAAGAGGAAGTCCCTGTGGTGGACACTGTCGTGAAAGTCTCTGTGTTGGACAATGAGTAGGACATCTCTGTTCTGTACAGTTGGGAGGAAGACCCTGTGGTGCACAGGAGGACAACCTCTGGTTGGAAAGTGTGGAAGATGTCCCTGTGGTGGACAGTGGGGAGGATATCTCTGTGGTGAACATTGTGGAGGTCGTCCCTGTGGTGGTCAGTCGGGAGGATGCCCATGGTGGACAGTGGTGAGGATGTCCCTGTGTCACACAAGAGGACGTTCCAGTGGTGGTCAGTGGTGAGAATGTCCCTGTGTTGTACAGTGGGGAGAACATCTCTGTGGTGGACCATGTGGACGATGTCCCTGTGGTGGTCAATTGGGGGGATGCCCCTTTGGTGCACAGTGGGGAAGAAGGCTCTGTGGTGGACAGTGGGGAGGGCATCCCTGTTGTAGACAGTGGGGAGAACATCTATGTTATAGACAGTTGAAAGTATATCTCTGTGGTGCACAGGAGGGCATCGCTGTGTTGGACAGTGGGGAGGGAGTCCCTGTGGTGGATAGTGAGAAGGACATCTCTGTGGAAGAAAGTGTAGAGGATGCCCTGTGGTGGCCAGATGGGATCACACCCCTGTGCTGGACAGTGGTGAGGACATCCCTGTGGTACACAGGAGGATGTCCCTGTGGTAGACAGTTGGGAGGACATCTCTCTGGTGGACAGTGGAAATAATGTCTTTGTGGTGGAGAGTGGGAAGACATCCCTGTGGTAAACAGTGGGGGAGGATGTCACTATGGTGCACAAGAGGACGTTCTTCTTGTAGACAGTAAGGAAGACTTCCCTGTGGTAGACATTGGGGAGGTCACCTCTGTGATGGACAGTGTGTGCAGACCATCCCTGTGGAGGTCAGTAAGGAGGACACCCCTGTGTTGGACAGTGGGGAAGACGTCCCTCTGGTACAGAAGAGGACATTTCTCTGGTGGAGAGTGGGGAATACTTACTTGTGATATACTCTTGGTAGAACATTCCTGTGGTGTACAGTGGGTAAAACATCACTGTGGTGGACATTGAGGAGGACATCCCTGTGGTTGACCATGGGAAGGATGTTCATGTGGTGGACAGTGGGGAGGACATCTATGTGGTTTATGTTGAAAAGGATATTTTGTGGTGGACAGTGGGGAGGACATCCCTGTAATGGAAAGTCGGGAGGACTGCTTAATTGTGGACAGTGAGGAGGACAGGTCTGTGGTGGATAGTTGGGAGGATGTACCGGTGGTGGACAGTAGAGAGGATATTTCTATGTTGGAGAGTAGGTGTTGCGGTAAATCTCCTGCCCATAGGGAGTCCATAGAATAAAGACACAAGTCAATAAATATCAAATGAATGCTGCATGCCTAGATTGGGCATATTTACCATTAAACTACACTATTCCCCGGCTATAAGAGCTCTTAACAACTTGCGGTTTCCTAGGTCAAGGTCTTCTTCATCTTCTCTCTCTCCACCAACTGCCCTCTGCTTTGACCAACTGCCAACTCCCCTCACTCCAACGGCTCTCCTCCTCTTATCTCCTTTCCCTGCCACTGGCTCCTCCCACTCCTCTTCCACTGCCAAACCACTGGCTGTAGCCTTTATTTAACAAATTTGATTGGACAGTTTACAAGATTCACTCCTCCTTCGCAGCCCCTCCCAGGAGTGGAATTGCCATGACAACAAGAGGCTAGGGCTATCTACCACAAGTAGGGAGGACATCCCTGTGGTTGACAGTGAGGAGGACTTCTATGTGTTGGATAGTTGGGAGGACATCCCTGTGATGCACAGTGGGGAGAACATCAGTGTGGTGGAAAGTGAGCAGTATATCCCTGTAGTGAAGAGTGAGGAGGACTTCCCTGTGGTGGACAGTGGGGAAGACTTCCCTGTGGTGAACTGTAGGAAGGACATCAGAGTTGTAAACAGTGGGCAGGGACGTCCCTGTGGTGGACAGTGGGAAGGATGTCACTATGGTGGACAGTGGGGAGCACATCTCTGTTAGAGAGATTGGGGAGGACATCACTGTAGTGGACAATGAGGAGGACATCACTGTGGTGGACAATGGTGAAGACTTCTCTGTGATAGAGAGTGGGGAGGAGTTCTCGATTGTGTACAGTGAGGAGGACATTTCTGTGGTGGACAGTTGGGAGGATGTCCCTCTGGTGGACAGTGGAGAGGATATTTTTGTGGTGGAGAGTGTGTAGGATATTTCTGTGTTGGACATTTAAAAGGACATACCTGTGGTGAAGAGTGGGGAGGATGACTCCTGGGTGGACAGTGAAAAGGATAAGCCCATGGTGGACAGTGGGGAGGACATTTCTTTGGCTGACAGTCAGGAGGACATCCCTGAGGTGGACAGGGGAGAGGACGTGTTTGTTGTGAACAGCTGGGAGTACATCATTGTGGTGAACAGTGGAGAGGACATCCCTGTGGTGCATAGAAGAATTTACTTGTGGTGGACAGTGGGGAGGGCATTGCTGTGTTGCACAGGAGTACGTCTTTCTGGTGGACATTGTGGAAGATTTCTCTGTGTTGGAAATTGAGAAACACGTCCCTATTTTGGACATTGGGGAGGATATCCCTGTGGTGGACACTGAAGAAGACCTCCCTGTGGAGGGCAGTGAGGAATACATCTTTATAGTGGACATTGGGGAGGACTTCCCTGTAGAGGACAGTAAGGAGGACATTAGTCTGGTGGGCAGTGAAAGGAAATTCTTTGTGGTGGAAAGTGAGGACTTCCTTGTTGTAGACATTGAGTAGGATGTCCTTGTGGTGGACAGTGGGGAGAATGTCCCTGTGGTGAACAGTGGGGAGGATATCCCTGTTGTTGACAGTGTGGAGGACTTTCCTGTGGTGGACAGTGGGGAGGACTTCTCTGTGGTGGACAGTAATAAGGACACCTTTTTTGTGGACAGTGGTAAGGATTTCCCTGTTGTGTACAGTGGGGAGGACAACACTGTTGTGTACAGTGGGAAGGACATCACTGTGGTTGACAATGAAAAGGATGTCTTTGTCATGGAGAGTGGGGAGGACTTGTCTGTGGTGGATAGTGGGGAAGACATCCCTGTGGTAAACAGTGTGGAGGACATCCCTGTGCTAGACTGTTGGGAGGATTTAACTGTGGTAGACACTGCAGAAAATGCCCTTGTGCAAAGTGAGGAGGATGTTCCTGTGTTGCAGAGGAGGACATCCCTATGGTGGACAGTGTGTAGGATGTCCCTGTGGTAGACAGTGGGTCGGATTTCTCTATGGTGGAGAGTGGGGAAGATGTACCTGTGGTGCACAGGAAGGACAACCCTGTAGTAGACCGTGGGTTGGACCTCCCTGTGGTATAGAGGAGTATGTTCCTGTGGTGTACAGTGTGGAGGATGTTGCTGTTGTTGACAGTGTGATGGACATCCCTGTGGTGGTCAATGGGGAGGATGCCCCTGTGGTGGACAGTGGAGAGGACATCTCTGTGGGACACAAGATGTGGTCATTATGGCAGACAGTGTGGAGGATGTCCCTGTGATGGACAGTGAGAAGTACATTTCTTTGGTGGACAGTGAGGAGGACATCCCTGTGGTGGACAGTGCAGAGGAATTCTCTGTGGTGGACAGTGAGGAGGACGTCTCTGTGGTGGACAATGGGGAATACATTCCTGTAGTGGGCAGTGGGGAGGATGTCACTGTGGTGGACAGTGGAAAGGACTTTACTGTAGCTGACATGGAGAACATGTCTATAGTGGACAGTGAGGAGGACGTCCTTGTGGTGAAGAGTGGGAAGGATTTCACTGTCGTGGACAGTGTAAAGGACTTTCTTGTGTTGAACCATGGGGAGTACGTTCCTTGTTGCACTTGAGGATTTTCCTGTGTTGGAAAGTGGGGAGGATGTTCCTGAGGTAGAGTGTGGGGATAACATCCCTGTGGTGGACAGTGAGGAGGAAGTCCCTGTGATGGACAGTGAGGATGTTGTCCCTATGGTAGACAATGAGATGGATTTCCCTAAATTGGACAATGGAGACAACTTCTCTGTGGTGGACAGTGGGGAGGACATCCCTGAGGTGGACACTGAGGAGCACGTGTCTGTGGTGAAAACTGGGAAGGGCATCCCTGTGGTGAACAGTGGGGAAGACTTCCCTGTGGTGGACAGTGGAAAGGACGGTGCTGTGTTGCACAGGAGATTGTCCCTGTTGTGGACAGTGTGGAGGATGTCCCTGAGGTGGAAAGTGAGGAGGGTATCCCTGTGTTGAACATTGGGGAGGACTTTATTGTAGTAGACATTGAAGAAGACATCCCTGTGGTGGACAGTTAGGAGGATATTCCTGTGGTGGACAATGAGATGGATGTCCATATTGGACAGTGTGTGGGACTTTCCTGTGGTGGACAGTGGGGAGCACATGTCTTTGGTCGACACTGTGGAGCACGTGTCTGTGGTGGAAAGTGGGGGCAATCATCCTTGTGGTGGACATTGAGTAAAGCTTCCCTGTAATGGACTGTGAGGAGGATGTCCCTGTGGTAAACAGTTGAGAGGGTGTCCCTTTGGTAGACAATGTATAGGAGTAGACTCTCCTTATGGTGGACTGTGTGAAGAACATCCCTGTGGTGCACAGGAGAATGTACTTGTGGTAGACAGTGGAGAGGATGATTATTTGTTTCACAGGAGTACGGCCCTCTGGTGGACAGTGTGTAGGATTTCACTTTGGTGGACATTGAGGAGGATGTTCCTGTGTTGGACGTTAGGCAAAAATTCCCTGTGGTGGACCCTGAAGAAGACATCCCTGTGGTGGACAGTTAGGAAGATATACCTGTGTGAAAATGAGGTGGACTTTGCTATATTGGACAGTGAGGAGGACTTCCCAGTGGTGGACATTTGAGAGGACATCACTGTGGTGGATAGTGGGAAAGACTTTCATGTGGTGGACAGTGAGAAGGACATCTCTGTGTTGGACAATAGTGAGGATTTCCCAACTGTGGACACTGGAAAAGTTTTTTTGTGGTTGATACTGGGGAGGAATTTTCTGTGGTGGACAGTGGAGAGGATGTCCCTGTGGTGAAGTGTGGGGAGGACATCACTTTGGTGGACAGTGGTGAGGACATTCTTGTGGGGGAATGTGAAGAGGATGTCCCTGTTGTGGACAGTGGAGAGTACTTCACTATGGTAGACAGTGAGAATTACATCCCTCTGTTGAACAGAGGATGTCTCTGTGGTGGATGGTGGAGAGGACACCCCACTGGTTTGCAGTGGGGAGGACATACCTTTGGTGGATCGTGAGGAGGACGTCACTGTTATGGACAGTGAAGTGGTTTTCCCTGTGGTGGATAGTGGGAAGGATGTCCCTGTGGTGGAAAGGTGGGAGGATGTCCATGAGCTGAACAGTTGGAAGGACATCCATGTGGTGAACAGTGGGGAGGACTTCCCTGTGGTGGACCATGAGAAGGATATCCCTGTGGTGGAAATTGGGGAGGATGTCCCTGTGGTGGACAGTGAGAAGGATGTTGCTGTGGTCAACAGTGGTAAGGACATCCTTGTGGTGAGCATTGTGGAGGACCTTCCTGTAGTTCACAGGAGGACGTCCCTCTGGTGGACAGTGGGAGGACGTCTCTATGGTGGACAGTGGAATGGACATACATTGGTGGGCAGAGGGGAGAATTTCACTGGTGGACAATGGGGAGGATGTCCCTATGGTGGACAGGGAAAAGCACATCTCTGTGGAAGACATTGTGGAGGATATCCCTGTGTAGTTCAATGTGGAGGACACCACATTAGTGGACAGTGGGGACTATGTATCTGTGGTGGACAGTGTGGAGGATATCCCTTTGGTGGACAGTGGGGAGGACATCTCGTTGGTGGACAGTGGGGAAAACCTCCCTGTGGTGGACAGTGAGGAGAACATCCCTATGGTGGACAGTGGGGAGAAGGTCTCTGTGGTGGACAGAGGTGAAAACCTCCCTATGGTGGACAGTGAAAAGGAAATCTCTGTCATGGACAGTGGGGGTGACTTTCCTGTTTTGAAGTGTGGGCAGGACATTTATGTGGTGGACGGTAAAGAGGATGTCCCTATGTTGGATAGTGGGGACCATATCTCTGTGGTGGACAGTGAGGAGGACCCATTTGTGTTTGACAGTGGGGAGTACATCCATGTGGTGGACAGTGTGTAGGACATCTCTGTGGTGAACAGTGAGGAGGACATCTCTGTGATGGACAGTGGGAACGTTGTCCATGTGGTGGACAGTGGGGAGGACATCCCTGTGGTTTACAGTGGGGAGAACATACCTGTGGTGGACTGTGAGGAAGACATCCTTACGGTGGACAGTGGGGAGAATTTCCCTGTGATGGACAGTGGGATGGATGTCCCTGTTGTTGACTGTGGGGAGTATTGTGGAGGACATTGCGGAGGATGTCTTTGTGGTGGGCAGTGGGGAGTATGTTCCTGTGGTGCACAGGAGGATGTTCCTATGGTGATTAGTAAGGAGGATGAACCTGTTGTGGACTCTGGGAAGGATGTCCTGGTAATACACAGGAGGAATACCAATGGTGGACAGTGGGGAGGACATCCCTGTGGTGGATAGTGTGCAGGATATCCCTGTGATGGACAATGAAAAGAACATTCCTGTGGTGACAGTGAGGAGGACATCCCTGTGGTGGAGAGTGGGGAACACAACTCTGTGGTGCACAGTGTGGTGTACATCACTGTGCGGGACAGGAAATCACTTTGTTTGACATTGGGGAAGAATATCCTAAGGGGAAAAGTGGGGAGGACATCCCTGTGGTGTACATTGGAGAGGATGTTCCTGTGGTGGACACTGAGAAGGATTTCACTGTGGTGGACAGTGGGGAAGACGTCCTTGTGGTGGGCAGTAGGGAGGACGTCCCTGTGGTGGTAAATACGTAAGACACACCTGTGGTGGACAGTGGGGAGATTCCCTCTGATGGACAGTGAAGAGGGCATCCCTGTGGTGACAGTGAGAAAGACATATCTGTGGTGGTCAATGAGGAGGACATTCCTGTGGAGGGCAGTGTGGAGGAATTTTCTGTGGTGGACAATGGGGAAGACATTTCTGTGGTTGACAGGGGCAAGCATATCTCTGTGGTGGACAGTGGGAGAACATCCCTGTGGTGGACAGTGAGGAAGATGTCCCTGTGTTGGACTGTGAGAAAGACTTTCCTGTGGTGGACAGTGTGGAGGACATCCCTGTGGTGGACTGTTGTTAGGACATCTCTGTGGTAAACAGTGAGGAGGATGTCCCTATGATAACTGTGAGAAGGATGTCTCTGTGGTCCACAGTGTGGAGAATATCCTTGGGGTGTACAGTGGGGAAGACATCCTTGTGGTGGACAGTGAGAGGTATGTACCTGTGATGGATACTGGGGAGGATATCCCTGTGGAGGACAGTGGGAAGGATGTCCCTGTGGTGGACAGTGGGGAGGACTTCCCTGTGGTGGACAGTGAAGAGGACATCCCTGTGGTGACAGTTAGGAGGATATCTCTGTGGTGGACAATGAGGAGGACATCTCTGTGGTGGACAGAGGGGAGGATTTTTCAGTGGTGGACAAAGGGGAGGATATCCTTGTGGTGGGCAGTAAGTAGGACATCCTTGTGGTGAACAGTGGGGAAGACTTTTCTGTGGTGGACAGTGGGAAGGATACCTCTGTGGTTTACAGTGGGGATAATATCCCTGTGGTGGACAGTGAGAAGGACACCCAGTGGTGGACAGTGGGGAGGTTTTTCCTGTGGTGGACAGTGGGAAGGATGTCACTGTGGTGGACAATGGGGAAGATTTCACTGTGGAGGACTGTGGGGAGGACATCCTTGTTGTGGGCAGTGAGGAGGATGTTCCTGTCATGGACAGTGGAAAGCACATCTCTGTGGTGGACAGCAGAGTGGTATTGCTTATGTGCACAGGAGATCATCACTGTGGTGAACTGTGTGGAGAATATTCCTGTGGTGAACATTGAAAAGGATGTCCCCATTGTAGACAGGGTGGTGGACTTCCCTGTGGTGAACTGTGAAGAGGACATCCCTGTGGTGACCATTAGGAGGATATCCTGGTGTTGGTCAATGAGGGGAACATCCCTGTGGTGGACAGAGGGAAAAATTTTTCTGTGGTGGATAGTGGGGAGGACATCCTTGTTGTGGGGAGTGAGTAGGACATTCTTGTGGTGGACAGTGGGGAAGATTTTCTGTGGTGGACAGTGGGGAGGATATTCCTGTGGTTTACAGTGGGGAGGACATCCTTTTGCTGGGCAGTGAGTGGCACATACCTGTAGAGGATTGTGAGGGGGATTTCCCTGTGGAGGACAGTGGGAAGGATGTCCCTGTGGTGGACAGTGGGGAGGACATCATCCTGATTGGCAGTTGGGAGGACATCTCTGTGGTGGAGACTTCTGAGGACTTCCATGTGGTGCACAGTGAGAAGGACATCCCTGTTGTGGACAGTGGGTAGGATGTCCCTGTGGTGGACAATGGGGAGGATTTCACTGTGGTGGACAGTGGGTAGGACATCCTTGTGGTGGGTAGTGAGGAGTGTGTTCCTGTGGTGGACAGTGGAAAGTACATGTCTGTGGTAAACAGTGGGACAATTTTGGTATTGGGCACAGAAAGTCATCACTGTGGTGAACAGTGTGGAGGATGTTCCTGTGGTAAACAATGAAAAGAACATCCCCATTGTGGACAGTGTGGTGGATTTCCCTGTGATGGACAGTGAAGAGGACATCTCTGTGGTGACAGTCAGGAGGATATCCCGTTGGTGGTCAATGAGGAAGACGTACCTGTGGTGGACAGAGGGAAGGATTTTTCTGTGGTGGACAATGGGGAGGACATCCTTTTGGTGGAGAGTGAGTAGGACGTCTTTGTGGTGGACATTGGGGAAGACTTTTCTGTGGTGGACAGTGGGGAGGATATCCCTGTGGTTTACAGTGGGGATGATAACCCTGTGGTGGAAAGTGAGGAGGATGCCCTATGGTGGACAGTGGGGAGGTTTCCCTGTGGTGGACAGTGAGGAGGATGTTTCTGTGTTGGACAATGGGGAAGATGTCTCTTTTGTGGATACTTAGCAGGACATCATTGCGGTTGACAGTGTGGAGAATGTCCCAGTGGTGGTCAGTGAGGAGGAAACCCCTGTGGTGGACAGTGGTGAGGACGTCCCTGTGGTAAACAGGAGGATATCCATGTGGTGGACAGTGAGGAGGCGTCCTTGTGGTGGACAGTGAGGAGGACCTACCTGTGGTGGAGAGTGGGGACCATATCTCTGTGGTGGACAGTGAGGAGGACCTTTTTGTGGTGGACATTGGGGAGTACATCCATGGGGTGGACAGTGTGTAGGACATCTCTGGTGGACAGTAGGAGGATGTCTCTGTGATGGACAGTGGGGAGGTTGTCTATGTGGTGGATAGTGGGGAGGACATCCCCATGGTGATCAGTAAGAAGAACATCACAGTGGTGGAAGGTAGGGAGGACTTCACTGTGGTGGACAATGAGGAAGAAGTCATTGTGTTGGACCGTTGGGAGGACATCTTTTGATGGACAGTGGGGGGGACGTCTCTGTGGTAGACAGTAGGGAGGACTTCCCTGTGGTTGACAGTGAGAAGAACATCCCTGTTATGGCCAGTGCTGAGGACGTCTATTTGGTGGACAGTGGAGAGGATTTAACTGTGGTGGACAGCACGGAGGATGTCCTTGTGGTGGATCATGGGGAGGACGTTCCTGTAATTCACTGGAGGAGGTCCCTGTGGTGGACATTGGGGAGAATGTCCCTGTGGTGGACAGTGTGTAGGACATCCCTGTAGTTGACATTGAGGAGGACGATTCTGTGGTAAACAGTGGGGAGGACGTACCTGTGTTTGACTTGGAAAGATTTTAGTGTTGTGAACAGTGGGGAGTACGTCCTTGTAGACAGTGGGAAGGATGTTCCTGTGGTGCACAGAAAAACATCCCTGTGGTGGAAAGTGGGGAGGCTGTCCTCTGGTGGACAGTTGGCAACATGTTTCTGTGGTGCAGATGAGGACGTTACTGTGGTGGACAGTGGATAGGACTTCTCTATGTTGGACAGGTGGGAGTACATCCCTATGGTGGACATTGAGGAGGACATTCTTTTGGTGGATGGTAGAGAGGATGGCCCTGTGGTGAACAGAGGAAAGGACATCCCTGTTGTTGTCAGTGTGGAGGACTTTCCTTTGGTGGATAGTGGGGAGGACTTCTCTGTGGTGGACAGTTAAAATGACATTCTTGTTGTTGACAGTGGAATGGATGTCCCTGTTTTGTACTGTGGGGAGGACAACCCTTTTGAGTACAGTGTGGAGGACATCTGTTTGGAGGACAGTGAGAAAAACATCCTTGTGGTGGAGGGTGGGGAGGACTTCTTTGTGGTGGACAGTGTGGAGGACATACCTATGGTGCACAAGAGGACGTCCCTGTTATGAACAGTGGGGAGAACATCCAGATGGTAGACAGTGGGAAGAACTTCCTGTGGTGGACAGTGGGGAGGACATCCCTGTGGTGGACAGTGAGGAGGACATTTCTGTGGTGGACCAAAAAGAGGAGGTCCCTGTGGTGGACAGTGAGGACGTTTCTGTAGTGGACCAAAAAGAGGATGTCCCTATTGTGGACAGCTGGGAGGACATCCCTGTGATTTACAGTGGGGTGGATGTTTCTGTCGTGGACATAGGGGAGGACTTTTCTGTAGTTGACAGGAGGAGGACATGACTATAGTGGACAGTGAAGAGGACTTCTTTGTGGTGAAGGGTGGGGAGGATTTCATTGTCATGGAAAGTGTAAACGATGTTCTAGCATTGAACCATGGGGAGTACGTTCCTTGTTCCACAGGAGGACATTCCTGTATTGGAAAGTTGGGAGGATGTCCCTGAGGTGGAGAGTGGCGATAACATATCTGTGGTGGACAGTGAGGAGAAAGTCTCTGTGATGAACAGTGCGGAGGTCTTCCCTATGGTGGGCAATGTGATGGACGTCCCTATATTGGACAGTGAAGAGGACTTTTCTATAGAGGACAGTGGGGAGTATGTGTCTGTGGTGAAAAGTGGGGAGGACATCCCTGTGGTGGACAGTGGGTAAGACTTCCCTGTGGTGGATGGTGGGAAGGATGTTGCTGTGTTGCACAGGAGTTCATCCCTGTTGTGTACAGTGTGGAGGATGTCCCTGTGGTGGAAAGTGAGGAGAACATCCCTGTGTTGAACAGGGATGTCCTACCCACTGTCAACCACAGGGATGTCCTCACATAATTAAACCACAGAGACGTTTTCCCCAATGTCCACTCCAGGGACATCCTTCCCACTGTCCACCACAGGGATGTCCTCCCCACTTTCCACCACAGAGACATCCTCCTCACTGTCCACCAAGGGAAGTCCTCCTGTGTACCAACAGAACGTTTTCCCCAGGGTCCACCACAAAGACATTCTTTCCACTGTCCACCATAGGTATGTCCTCCTCACTGTCAACCACATGTAAGTCCTACCAACTCTCCACAACAGCAATGTCCTCCCCACTGTCCACGACAGTGAGGTTTGTCTCATAGTTCACCACAGTGATATTTTTCTCACTGTCTACCACATGGATATCTTTTTCATGGTCCATTACAGAAAAGTCCTCCCCACTGTCCACCACAGATAATTCTTATCCACTGTCCACCACAGGGACATCATTCCCACTGCCCTCCACAGGGATTTCCTTCTCACTGTCCACCTCAGAGATGTCCTACCCACTGTCCACCACAAGGATGTCTTCCCCACTGTAAACAACAGAGATGTTTTCCTCACTGTCCACCACAGGGACATCCTTCCCTGTGTCCAACACAGGGACGTCCTCTTCTCTGTCCACCACAAAGATGTCCTTCTGTGTAACACAGAGACCTACTCCTCACTGTCCACAATAGAGGCATCATCCCCATTTACCACCACAGGGACGTCACCCATACTGTCCACCACAAGGATGTCCTCCCCACTCGCCACCACAGAGACATCCTCCTGACAGTCCACCACAGGGTCTTCCTCCTGTGCACCACAGGATGTCCTCCCCAATGTCCACCAAAGAGAAATCCTTTCCACTGTCTACCACAATGACATCCTCCCAACTGTTCACCACAGGGATATGCTCTTGTGGGGACATCATTTCCACAGTCTAACACAGTGGCGTCCTTCCCAATGTTTACCACAGGAACATCTTCCTAAGTGTCCACCACATTGACGTCCTCCCAACTGTCCAACAAAGTGATGTGTTTCTGTGTATTACAGGGATGACTTTACCACTGTATACCACAGGGGTGTTCTCCCCACTGTCCAACACAGAAATATCCTCCTCACTGTCCACTACAGAGATGTCTTACCCACTGTCCACCACAGTGATGTCCTCCTCACTGTAAACCAGAGATGTTTTCCACACTTTCTATCACAGGAATATCTTTCCCACTGACCACCACAGGGACGTCTTATTCACTGTCCACCACAGAGATGTCCTTTCAACAGTCCACCAAAGGAATGTCCTCACCTCTTTAAACCAAAGAGATATTTTCCCCACTGTCCACCACAGGGACATCTTTCCTACTGTCTACCACAAGGATGTCTTCCTCACTGTCCACAACAGGGTTGGCCTCCTCAGGGTCCACCACAGAGAAGTCCTCCCCACTGTCCGACACAGAGATATCCATCCCACTGTCCACAACAGGAACATTTTCCCCACTGTCCCCCACATGGATGTCCTCCCCACTATTCTCCACAGAGACGTGCTCCCCACTGTTCAACAAAGGGAAGTCCTCCCCACTGTCCTCCACAGGAACAAGCTCCCCACTGATGATCAAAGGGATGTTCTCCTCACTGCACCACAGTGACATCCTCCTGTGCACCACAGGACATCATCCCCACTGTCCACCACAGAGATATCCTCCTCAATGTCCAACACAAGGAAATCCTTTCCACTGTCCACACATGGACATCCTCATGTGCACCACAGGAACATCCTCCCCACTGTCCACCACAGCGGTCTCCTACCCATCGACCATCACAGGGACATCCTACACACTTTCCACTATAGAGATGTCCTCTTCACTTTCCACCACAGATCCATACTCCAACTGTCCACCACAAGGATGTCCTCTTGTGCACCACAGAGACGTTCTCCCCACTGTCCAACACAGGGAAGTCCTTCCTACTGTCAACCACAGGGACATCCTCCCCACTGTACACCACAGGTATGTCCTCACATATGTCTACCACAGTGACATTCTTTGCACTGTCCATTACAAGGAAGTCCTTCTCACTGACCACCACTGAGATGTCCTACCAACTGTCCACCACAGGGATTATATCCCCTATTTCCACCACAGGGAAATCTTTTCCACTGTCCACAACACGACATCCTCCCCACTGTCCACCACAGTATTATTCTTTTTACTGTCCACCAAAGTGAAATCCTCCTCAGTGTCTACCACAGAGACGTCCTTCCCACTGTCCACCAAAAGGACCTCTTTGCCACTATCCACCACAGGGATGTCCTCCCCACTGTCCACCACAAGAATATCCAACACACTGTCTGACAAAGGTAAGTACTCCAAACTGTCCACAACAGAAACGTCCTCCCCACTCCACTGTCTACCACAGGGACATCCTTCTTATTGTCCACCACAGAGATGTCCTCCTGTGGCCCACAGGAACATCCTCCCCACTGTCCACCACAAGGACATTCTTCCCACTGTTCACCACAGTGAAATATTCCCCAATGTCCACCACAGGAACTTGCTCCCCACATCCACCACATGGATGTCCTCCTCACTGTTCACCAAAGGGAAATCCTCCCCACTGTCCACCTCAGGGACATCCTCCTCATTGTGCACCACATGGATACCCTCCCCACTGTCCACCATAGCTCTGTCCTCCTCACTGTCAACCACAGGTAAGTCCTCTCAAATGTCCACCAGAACAACATCCTCCTTACTCTCCACCTCAGAGACATTCTCTTTGGTCTACTACAGAGAAGTCATCCCCACTGTCCAACACAGGGATGTCCTCTGCTCCTTTAACCACAGAGATGTCTTCCCCACTGTCCACCACAGGGACATCCTTTGCACTGTCCTCTATAGGGACGTCCTCCTCATTGTTCACCACAGAGATGTTCTACCCACTGTCTGCCACAGGGATGTCCTCCCCACTGTAAACCACAGAAATGTTTTCCCCACTGTCCACCACAGGGACATCGTTCCCAGTGTCCACCATAGGGACGTCGTCTTCTCTGTCCACCACAAAGACATCCTTCTGTGTAACACAGAGACCTACTCTTCACTGTCCACCATAGGGGCGTCATTTCCTTTTACCACCACAGGGACGTCCGCCACACTGTCTTCCACAGGGATGTCCACCCCACTATCCACCACAGGGACATCCTTCCCACTGTCCAACACAGGGACTACCTTTTGTGCACCACAGGACGTCCTCCCCAACGTCCACAACAGGGAAATCCTTCCCACTGTCCACCACAGGTATGTCCTTCCCACTGCCCACCACAGAGACATCCTCCCAACTTTCCATCACAGGGACATCTTCTGGACTGTCCACCACAGGGACGTCCTCTTGTGTATTACAGTGTAGTGAGCTGCTGTTTCAGTGGCTACACACGTGCATTTTCCAAGATGGCGCTGGTCTCATGTTTCCCCAGCAGTAAACAATTATTCTGCACAGTTGCTAGGCAGAGAGGCGTGCCATAGTCACTGAATGTTGGGTGGTGAGCGAACAGCCAATCAGAAGTGAATACGTCACTCTAGACTGTATTTAAGCCAAGCCACTTCCTCAGCTCACCCCTTCCGTGCCTCTCCGCGTTTTCCCACGTGTATGAGACAGATTAAAAGCCTCGTTTTGCAGTAACTACCTGATCTCTGCGTCTCGTGCTTTCTCTCCCACGAATGCAAGGCTCAGGGGGGGCACGTTAGATCTGGTGCCGAAAACCCGGGTAAATTCCAGGGGCGTGGAAATTCCAGGCGCGCGGAATTTCCACACGCGCGAAAACCACGGGCGGTTTTTCCAGGCGGTAGAAATTTCTACGCGTTAGCGGAGGGACCCTGAGCCTCGAGGACGGTTAAAAGACTGCGGCTGTAAGAGGTACACCCTTTGGAAGTTATGTCTAAAGTAGAAATCTTGACAAGCGGATTTAAATCCACCGCGGCCACTTCATTAATTAAACTCTTGCTCATATTGCAATTGTTTTATGACTACTCAGACATATCAGAACTAAAGTGTGTTGGCAGGCTACAAAAAGGGCCTGGTGATAAAAGGGAGTGTTCAAAGGGAACACGGACTGCTGCAGAGTCCATGGAACCACCGGCAGGTGGGAGAAGGTTGGAAAAGGGAATCCGCCTTTGTAAATGAGTCTTTGAGAGAGTGTATGAGTTCCGCTACATGCAGCAGACAAAGCAAGCCGGGCGGTGGTGGTGCACGCCTTTAATCCCAGCACTTGGGAGGCACAGCTTAGAACAGAGAATGCCAGTAATGGAACAAAGGATTTTTGCAAAACGCTGCACAGCGGCAGCGGCTTTAATTAAAAGCAAAATCGCTTAGTTCGGAACTGCGCCTGAACTGGCAGGCAGGCAGGCAGAGGGAGGTTGAGTGCATTTACATTTGAATTAAGACACGCAGGCTGCGGCCAGAAAAAGCAGCTTTCGTTCTGAGTCTAAAGACCAGATCCTAAAAATGTGCTTATAAAATATGGTTCAAATTATTTTAATTTCCTCTATATTCAAAGTTGTTAAAAACGAGATGCCTTAGATTCCTTTAATATGTGTTACAATTATTAGAGAATAAAATTGGCTCTTATCTGATATTCTCATGGGACAAAAAAGATTGGTTATTAAATTATTAATCCAAAATAAAGTTCAAATTTAAGTTTTATACAGCATAACTTGTCTTCTCCAGCTACCATTTCAATAAATGTTTACATAAAAAATATTTTTATACCATTCCTTTACATTTCTGGTAGAGGTAATACCTTAAGGCTTACAGGTAATAAATTTATTCATAATGTTTAAGAGCCCATGGAGCGATATTTGTTAAAAAATAATTGCTTCCAAAAATGGTTAATGTTTTATATCATATATATATATATATATATATATATATATATATATATATATATATAAATTTTGTTGTTGCTTTAATACAAAAAGGTTAAGAGGTTAAATCTTTTGGTGTGTATTATTCATATGTGATATTTTATTAGTGGATTTCTCTAAAGAAATTTTGTCTACAAGCAATTGCTTCAATATAATGACTTTAAAATTTTTTAAAATACTTGTTACTTCAAAAAAGAGATTCAAAGACAGTGTCTTTCAATATTTGAGTCAATTTGGCTTTAAAAATAGCTCAGCCATCAAAGGCTGGACTTAATTTAAAAAATATAAAGGCTAAACTCCCAGCGGACACGTGGTGTCTCACAACCATTTGTGGTGGGAATCTAACGCCATCTTCTGGCTTGTGAGTGTACATGCAAAGGAAAATAGTTTACTTTTAATCTTGATTTACTCTTAATAATTTTTAAAAGTTGTTAAGAGATATTAATTGACTAAAACCTCACCTTAAGCTTACCATAGGAGGATTTAAAACCTTTATTTAATGTTTTCAAAGGGATGTAAGTCCTAAATTAAATCATATGTATATTTTCTTGAGTTTATCTTGCTTCAATACAATTAAATTATGTGTTGTAGCCACTGTTTTAAATGTTAAAAAGGGGTATATCTGCCTTTGTCTTGTTAAATATGTTTCATAAAGTGCAAAATGTTTCGGCTACAAGATTTAATATCTCTAGCCATTTAAATAACATTAAAATTAATAAGGTGTTTTAAAATGCATCTATACAACTGGTGTTGGTGTGTGTAGACCCTTTATTTTTCTTTATGTTATCCAACTTTCAGAATAATTCTGATACCTTGGATTGTAAAAATGTCACATGCTTTTTAGCACAAGGCTAAAATGGATCACTAGACCTAGTCTTGGTTGTGCATGTGCCTACCTTTGTGCCCATCTCAGTACATCGTTATGGAGACTTAAAATAGACTTTGGTCAATCAGAGAGTTGATTGGCTCTAAGCCCATGTGAAGCAGCTCACAGATGTGGTTCAAATAAGCTGTGTCAGCAGCCCCACATCCAGGTGTTACACCTCTGAGATTTGTGAATGATACATTTATTTAAAGCCATAATCTTTCTGCTTATTTAAAAGGGAAGTGGAATGGGAAGTTGGACCAGGTACAGCAGCAATTGCAAATCCGGATTTCCAGCCTTGATGGAGTGCGGATGGAACCTGTTTCCTGTGGAGATTTTACTTCTTAAATTTCTTCTGCCTTTTCTTTCTTTCTTTCTTTCCAAAGAGCCGGAATAGGCCTGCTTGATACAGCCCTATGATGTGAATTAGTATTCATAGATGGTTGGTTTGTAAGCTCAAAGCCCAACAAAAACGTGACAAGGTAGCTTAAAGCCTAAGCACTTGCAGCCTTGGAGCAAGCATCCCTCCCTGAAATTTGACTATCTAGGCTGGAAAGTAGCCGATGACTGCGACCCTCAGTCTATGCACCCCAGGGGTTCGTCCCATTGCACTGGGCAGATGAGAGGTCTAAGTCCAGTCAGCCCTTGCCTGAATAACCGGTACCTGAGCAGTTAGAGGTGTTTGCGAGTGGGTACTCGACAGGGAATGTTCCACGAGTGTGGATAGATTTCCCAAAAGTATGCCTGATTGCACAAAGGTTTGATGCCAAAAACCTCCCCTGGTGGCGCCCCAGGGCAGAGACTTCCTTTCCCCATCAAAAGGCACCGAGATTGGGTATGGGAATTAAACCCATTACAATATCTCATTTTGCACAGGGGATCAGGCCTCTGCTTTCCCTCACTGAGTTGGTGCTGCGTTTAATGGGCGAAAGGCTGTTTTATATTAATAATTTAAACAGGGAGAGATGTAGGGAGCCGCTGTTTCAGTGGCTACACACGTGTATTTTCCAAGATGGCGCTGGTCTCATGTTTCCCCAGCAGTAAACAATTATTCTGCGCAGTTGCTAGGCAGAGAGGCATGCCATAGTCACTGAATGTTGGGTGGTGAGCGAACAGCCAATCAGAAGTGAATACGTCACTCTAGACTGTATTTAAGCCAAGCCCCTTCCTCAGCTCACCCCTTCCGCGCCTCTCCACGTTTTCCCACGTGTGTGAGACAGATTAAAAGCCTCGTTTTGCAGTAACTACCTGATCTCTGCATCTCGTGCTTTCTCTCCCACGGATGCAAGGCTCAGGGGGGCGCGTTAGATTACAGTACTTCATTTACACAGTCCACCACAGGGGCGTCCTTCCCACTCTCCATTACAGGGACGTCATTCTCAGTCTCCATCACAGAAATGTCATCCCCAATGTCCAACAAAGGGACATCATTCTGTGTACCACAGGGACGACCTTACCACTGTCTACCACAGGGATTTTCTCCCCACTGTCCACCACAGGGACATCCTTCCCACTGTTCACCACAGAGATGTCCTCTTCACTGTCCACCATAGGTATGTCCTCCTCACTGTCAACCACAGGTAAGTCCTCCCAACTGTCCACAACAGCAATGTCCACTACACTTCCTCCCCACTGTCCACCAAAGGGATGTCTTCCCCACTGTCCACCAAAGAGACTTGCTCCACATTGTCCACCACAGGGATGTTTTTCACACTGTCCACCACAGGGAACTCCTCCCCACTGACCACCACTGTGACATACTTAAACTGTCCATCTAAGGAACGTCATCCTCACTGTGCACCACAGGGACATCCTCCTGTCCACCACAGGAATGTTCTCCACACTGTCCACAAGTTCGTCCTCCTTACTGTCCACCACAGTCTAATCCTCCCCACTGTCAACCACAGGGATGTCTTCCCTACTGTCCACCAAAAAGACATCCTCCCAACTGTCCATCAGAGGAACACCCTTTTCTCTGTCCACCTCAGTGATGTCCTTCCCACTGTCCACCACAGGGAAGTCCTCCTCACTGTCCACCACAGGGATGTTCTTCCCTCTGTTCACAAAAGGGCCGTCCTCCCCACTGTCCTCCACAGTGAAATCCTTTCCACTGTCTACCTCAAATACATCTTCACTGTCCACCACAAGGAGGTTTTTCTACCTGTGAACTACAGGGACAAATTCCCCACTGTTCACCACAGGGATGTCCTCCCCACTGTCCACCACAAAGACATCCTCCCCACTGTCCACCACAGAAACACGCTTTCCACTGTCCTCCACAGTGAAGTCCACTCCACTGTCCAGCACATGGGAAGTCCTCCCCACTGTCAACCCCAAGCATGTCCTCTTTACTTTCCACCACAGTGACATCCTCCAAACTTTCCACCAAAGAAAAGTTCTCCCCACTGTCCACCACTGGGATGTCCTCTTTGTTGTCCACCACAGGAATGTCCTCACAACTGTCCAACACAGGGACATCCTCCCTACTGTCCACCACAGGTATGTCCTTCACACTGTCCACAACATAGAAGTCCTCCTCACTGTCCATCACCAGGATGTACTCCACACAATCCAATACAGAGACATCCTCCCAACTGTCCACCACAGTGATGTACTCCTCACTGTCCAGTTCTGGGATGTCCTCCTCACAGTCCAACACAGATACGTCCTCCCCAGTGTCCATGAAAGTGAAATCCTCCCATTGTCCAACACAGAAAGTTCCTCCTCACTGTGCACCACAGGGATATCTTCCACACTGCCCTTCACAGTGACATCCTCCCCACTGTCCAGCACAGAAATGCCTCCTGTGCACCAGAGGGATATCCTTTCTACTGTCCACCACAGGGATGTCCTCCTGTCACCAGAGAAACATCCTCCCCACTTTCCAGCACTTGGACATTTCCTGATGGTCCACCAAAGAGATGTCCTCCCCACTGTTTAACACAGAGATGTTCTCACTGTCCTTCACATGGATGCCCTCTCCACTGTCCACCACAGGTACATCCTCCCCATTGTCTACAACAGGGTTGTACACCTAACTGTCCACTACAGGTATGTCCTACTCACTGTTCAACACATAGACATCCACCCAACTGTCCACGACAGAGATGTCCTCCTGTGCACCACAGGAATATCCTACCCAAGTCCACCAAAAGGACATCCTCCCCACTGTCCTGCATAGTGAAATCTTCCAGAGTGTCTAACACAAAGACATCTATCCACTGTCCATCACAGGGATTGCCTCCCCATTGTCAACCACAGGGAAGTCCTCCCCAATGTCCACCATAGGGATGTCATCTCCACTGTCCCCAAAAGGACATCCTTCTCACTGTCCACCACAGGGACATCCTCCCAACTGTCCACCACAGAGATGTCAATGCTACTGTCCACCACAGCAATGTCCTCTCCACTGTCCACCACAGGGATATTTTCCTCACTGTCCACCAGAGGGACATCCTCCACACTATCAACCACAGGGATGTCCTCCTCACCTTATACAACAGGGAAGTTTTCCCAACTATCCACCACAGGGACTGTTTTTTACAATCCACCACAGGAACATCCTCTCCAGTGTCCACCAGAGAGACATCCTCCCTACTGTCCACCACACTGACGTCATACCCTCTGTCCACCAAAGAAATATCATTAATACTCTCCACCAAAAAGACATCCTCCTGACTATCTACCATAGGTACATCCTCCCCAGTGTCCACCACAGGAACATCGTACCCACTGTTTACCACAGAAATGTCCTTTCCACTGTCTAACACAGAGACATCCTACCAACTGTAAACCAAAGTGACATCCTCCTCATTGTCCACCACAGGCCCATGCTCCTCACTCTCCATCACAGATATATGCTTCCCACTGTCCACCACAGGGAGATCCTTTCCACTGCCAACCAGAGTAACATCCTCCCCACTGTCCACCAGATGGACTTCCTCCCCTCTGTCCACAACAGGGAAGTCGTCCCCACTGTCCACCACAACTGTTCACCACAGGGATGTCCTCCTCACTGTCCACCACAAGGATATTTTTCACTGTCCACCACAGGAATGTCCTTCTCACTGTCCACCATAGGAAGTCCTTCTCACTTTCCAACACGGGGACATTCTCCCCACTGTCCACCACAGGGACCTCCTCCTGTGTCCTACAGATATCCACCCCACTGTCCACCAAAGAAATGTCCTCCCTAAGGACCACCACAGGGAAGTCCTCCCCACTGTCCACATTAAAAACATCCTCCCAACTTTCCACCACAGGTACATCCTCCCCACTGTCCACCACAGAGATCTTTTCACCATTGTCCACCACGGGGACATTTTTTCCACTGTCCAGCACAGGAACATCCTTCCCATTGTCCACCACAATGACATCCTTCCCACTGTCTACCACAGGGATGTACTTCTCACTGTCCACTACAGAGATATTCTCCACGCGGTCCACCACAGGGACCTCCTCCACACTATCCACTACAGGGATGTCCTCCCCACTGACAACCACAGGGCTGTCTTCCACACTGTATACAACAGGGAAGTCTTCCCCACTGTCCACAACAGGAAAATCCTCCCCACTGTCCACCACAGTCACATCCTCCTCACTGTGCACCAAAGGGAAGTCCACCAAACTGTCCACATTAGGGACATCCTTACTGTCCACCACAGGAACAACCTCCCCAGAGTCCACCAGAGAAACATCCTCCCTACTGTCCTCCACAGGGTAGTTATAGCCACTGTCCACCAAAGAAATATCATTCCCACCATCCACCAAAGTGACTTCCTTCCCACTGTCCACCATAGGGACATCCTGCCCACTGGCCACCACAGGGATGTCATACACACTGTCCAACATAGAACTGTCTTTCCACTGTCCACCACAGGGATGTCCTCCCCACTGTCAACCATGGGAACATCTTTTCCACTGTCCACCTCAGGGATATTCTCCCACTGTCCACTACAGGTAAATCCTCCCCACTGTCCACCAAAAAAAGTGTCCTCATCACTGTCCACAATGGGGACATACTTTCCACTGTCCACCACAGGGACATCCTCCACACTGTCCACAACAGGGACATCCTCCCCACAGTCCACCACAGGGATGTCCTCCCCACTGTCCACCACATTGATGTCCTTCTCACATTCCACCACAAGAATGTCCTCCCTACTGTCCACTCAATTGATGTACTCCCATCTCTCCACCACAGGGACATCCTCCTCACAGTCCACTACAGAAAATTCCACCTCACTGTCCACCACAAAAGAGTCCTCCCCATTGTCCACCAAGGGGAAGTCCTCATCATTGTCCACCACAAGGATATCCTTCTCATTGTCCACCACAGGAATGTCCTACTCACTGTTTACCACAGAGATGTCCGAACAACAGTCCATCACAGGGATGTCCTCCACACTGTCAACCACAGAAAAGCCTTCCCCACTGTCCATCACAGAAAAGTCTTCCCCACTGTCCACCAAAGAGATGTACTTGCCAATGTCCACCAAAATGATGTCCTCCCCACTGTCCACCACAAAAAATCCCTCCACACTGTCCACCACAGGGACATCCTCCTCATTGATCACCAAAGATATGTCTTCCTGACTGTCATCACAGGGATGTCCTTTTCACTGTCCAGCACAGGGACATCCTCCAAACTGTTCCTCACAGGGACGTCCTCCTGTACACCACAGCAAACTCACCTCACTGTCCACAAAAGAGTTGTCTTCCCCACTGGCCAAGACAGGGACATCCTCCCCACTGTCCACAACCAGGATGTCCTCATGTGCACCAAAGTGATGTCGACCACACACTCCACCACACGGTCATCCTCCTTTGTACCACAAGGATGTCCACAACACTGTCCACCACAAGGGTGTCCTCCCCACTGACCACCACAGGGATATCCTCAACACTGTACACCAGAGGAACATCCTCCTGTTCACCACAGGGACATCCTTCCAACTGTCCACAACAGGGACATCCTCCTAACTGTCCACCACAGAGATATCCTCTGAACTGTCCACCACAGGGACGTCCTCCCCACTGCCCACAACAGGGACATCCTCCTAACTGTCCACCACAGAGATATCCTCTGAACTGTCCACCACAGGGACGTCCTCCCCACTGCCCACAACAGGGACATCCACCCCACTGTCCACTACAGTGAAATTCTCTCCACTGTTTGCCACAGCAATGGCCTTCCCACTGTCCACCACAGGGATGTCCTCCTCACTGTTCATCACACAAAAATCCTCCCCAGAGTCCACCACAGGGATGTCCTCCCCACTGTTCATCACAGGAATGTCCTATTGTGCCCCACAGGGACATACTCCCCACTCTCCACCACAGGTGTGTCCTCCTTACTGACCAACACAGGGACATTTTCCACACTGTCCACCACAGAGATGTCCTGCCCACTGTCCACCACTGGGACGTCCTTCCCACTGTGCACCACAGGGACATCCTTCCCACTGTCCACCACAAAGATGTCCTCCCCACTATGCACCACAGGTACATACATAGCACTTTCCACCACAGTGATGTCCTTTTAACTGTCCACAACAGGGATGTCCTCCCAATTGTTCACCACAGTGAAATCCTCCATGCTGTTCACCACAGGGAAGTCTTCCCCACTGTCCACCACAGGTTAGTCCTCCCCACTGTCCATCAATGGAAGTTCTCCACACTATTGACCACACAGGTGTCCTCCCCACTGTTTACCACAGGGATGTTCTTCTTACTGACCACAACAGTGAGGTCCTCCTACTGTTTACTACACAAACGTCCTCCCCAAAATCCACCATAGGGACATCCTCTTCACTTTCCACCACAGAGATATCCTCTGCTTTGTCCAACACAGGGACATACTTCTCACTGTCCACCAGAGGGACATCCTTCTGTTCACAACAGGGATGTCCTCCCAACTGTCTACCAAATATATATTTTCCCCACTGTCAACTACAGGGATGTCCTCTCCACTGTCCACCACAAGGACGTCCTCCTCACTGTCCATCACAGAGATGTCCTCTGCACTGTCCACAACAATGAAGTCCTCTTACTCTCCACCACAGGGACTTCATTCTGTGCACCACAGGGACGTATTCCCCACTGTCCACCTCAGGGATATCCTCCTCACTGTCCACAACAGGGAAGTCACCCCAGTGTCCACCAACAGTTGTCCTCCCAACTGTCCACTACAGGGACGTTCTCCCCACTTTCCACAACAGATAGAATCTTGTCGCTGTCCACCACAGGAAAATCATTTCCACTGTCCACACAGGGACATTGTCCATAATGCCCACCACAGTGATGTACTCCTAACTGTAAACCATAGGGATCTCCTCCCCACTGGCCACCACAGGACATCCTCTTCACTGTAGACCACAGGGACATCCTGCTTACTCTCCACCACAGAAATGTCCTACCTACTATCCACCACAGGGATGTCCTCCCCACACTCCACCACAGGAAATTATTTTCCACTGTCCTCCACAGAGATGTGCTTTCCACTGTCCACCACAGGGATGTTCTCATCACTGTCCACTGAAAAAAATTCTCCACACTGTGCACCACAGAAACATCCTCCTCAATGTCAACCACAGGTATGTTTTTTCCACTGTAAACTACAGGGATGTTTTCCCCATTATCCACCAAAAGGACATGCTCCCCACTATCCATCACAGGGACAACCTGCTCACTGTCCACCACAGAAAAGTCCTTCCCACTCTCCAACACAGGAAAGTCCTCCCTACTGTTCATGATAGAGCTTTCCTTTTCGCTGTCCACTATAGTTATGTCCTCAACTCTATCCACCACAGAAACCTGCTCCCCACTGTCCACCACAGGGATGTCCTTCTCACTGTGCACCATAGGGAAGATTTCCCCACTGTCCACCACAGGAATGTCCTCCCCCAGTGTCCTCCACAGAAACGTACTCCCCATTGTCCACTAATGGGGTGTCCTCCACATTGAACAACACAGGGATGTCCTGCACACTGCCACAGAGATTTCCTCTTCCCTGTCCAGCATAGGCACATCCTCTTCACTGTCCACCAGTGAAATTCTCCCCTCTGTCCACCAAAGGTCCATCCTTTCCGCTGTCCACCATAGAGATGTCCTCCCACTGTCCACCAGAGGGACGTCCTTTTGTGAACCACAGGAAGGTCCTCCACTATGCCCACCACAAGGAGATCCTTCCCACTGTCGACCACAGTGAAATCCTTCTCACTGTCCACCACAGAGACGTCCTTCCCAATGTAAACCAAAGGAATGTCCTCCTCACGATCCACCACAGGGAAGTCCTCCCCACTGTTCACCACTTGGATGTCCTTGGAACTGTCCAGCTCATGGATGTCCTCCCCACTGTCCACCACAGGAACATTCTTCCCACTATCCACCACAGGGAAAACCACTTCACTGTTCACAACAGTGATGTCCTTCTCACCGTCCACCAAAGGTATGTCCTTCCCCCCTGAAAACCAGTGGGATGTCCTCTCCATTGTCCACCACAGTAACATCCTCCTTACTGTCCACCAGAGGGATGTCCTTCATGCTGTCCACCACAGTGAAGTCAGCTTCACTGTCCCAAACAGGGACATTATTCTCACATTCCTCCACAGGGATGTCCTCACCACTGTCCACCAAAGTGATGTCCTCCCCATTCTCCACCACAGGGACATCCTCCCCACTGTCCACCATAGAAAATTCCTCCTTACTGTCCACCACAAAAATATCTTCCCCACTGTCCACCAATAAGAAGTCCTCACCATTGTCCACCACATGGATGTCCTTCTCACTGTACACCACAGGAATGTGCTCCCCACTGTCCACCACATGAAAGTCTTTCCCACTGTCCACAACAGTGATATCCTCCCCACTGTCCACAATTGGGAAGTCCTACTCACTGTCTAATATAGCGAAGTCCACCACACTGTTCACACAGGGATGTCTTCCTAACTGTCCACCACAGGGATGTCTTCTTCAGGGTCCACCACAGGGAAGTCCTGCCCAATGTCCAACACAGTGACATCCTCATCAATGTCCACCAAAGGGAAATCCTACACACTGTCCACCAGAGGGATGTACTCCTGTGAAACAAAGCAACATCTTCCCCACTGTCTACCACAAGTACATTCTCCTGTGCACCACAGGGACTTTCTTCCCACTGTCCACCACAGGAACAGTCTACTCCACTGTCCACCACATAGATTTCCTATACATGGTCTACCACAGAGACACACTCCCAACTGTCCACCATAAGGACATCCTCCTCACAGTCCACCAGAGGGAAGCCTTCCCTAATGTCCACCACAAGGATGTTCTCCCCACTGTCCACCACAGACACGTACTTTACACTGTCCACCACAGATATGTGCTCACCACTGTCCAGCACAGGGAAGTCCTCCCCACTGTCCAATATGGACATTCATCTCATTGTCTACCCCAGGGATATCCTCCTAACTGTCCACCACAAGAATGCCTTCTTCAATTTCCACCACAATAAAGTCCTCCCCACTGTTCAACACAGGGATGTCCTCCTCACTTTCCAGCACAGGAACATCCTCCACACTATCCACAACAGGGATGAACTCCTGTGCAACACAGCACCGTCCTTCCCACTGTCTACCACAGGGATGTCCTTCCCACTGTCCACCACAGGGAATTCCTCTCCATTGTCCAATATAGGGAAGTCCATCTCATTGTCCAACATAAGGAAGACTTCCCCACTGTCTATCACAGGGACTTCCTCCTCCCTGTCCACCACAGGGATGTTATCCCCACACTCTACCTCAGGGACATCCTTCCCACTTTCAAAACAGGAACGTCCTCCTGTGCAACAAGGAACGCACTCCCCATGGTTCATCACAAGAATTTCCGTTACACTGTCCATGACAGTGAAATCCTCCCCACTTTTCATCACAAAACGTCCTCCTCACTGTCCACTATAGTCATGTTCTCCTCCCTGTCAGCTACAGAAAAGTACTCCCCACAGTCCACCAGAGGGACGTCTTCCCCACTGTCCACCACAGGGACGTGCTCCCCATTGTCCACCTAAGAGGCATCCTCCTCACTGTCAACCACTGAGAAGTCCTCCACACTGTCCTCCACAGGGATGTCCTCCTCACTTTCCACCAAAGAAACTTCTTTCCCACTGTCCATCACAGGGACATCCTCCCCACTGTCCACCATAAAGACCTCATTTTGTGTCCCACAGAGATGCCCTCCCCACTGTCCACCACAGGGGCATCCTCCCCACTGTCCACCACAGTGATGTCCTCCACACTGTACATCACAGAAACATACTCCTGTATACCACAGGGACGTCCTCCGCACTGTCCACCAGAGGGGCATCCTCCCCACTAACCACCAAAAGGTCATCCTCTATACTGTCCAAGACAGGGATATACTTTCCACTGTCCACCACAGAGAAATCCTCCTCATTGTATACCACCTGGACATTCTCCCACTGTCCATCACAGGGACGTCTTCCTGTGCACTATAGGGATGTCTGCCACACTGTCCACCACAGGGATGTCCTCCCAACTGTCCACCACAAGGTCTTCCTCCTGTGCACCACAGAGATGTCTTCCCCACTGTCCACCACAAGAACATCCTACCCACTGTCCACCACAAGGACATCCTACCCACTAGCCACCACAGGGATATCCTCCTGTGCAACACAGGAATATCTTCCTCACTTTGCACAAGGGCATTGTCTGCACTGTCTACCAAAGTTAAATCCTCCCAACAATCTACCACAGGGATGTCCTCCTCACTGTTCACCCCAGGGACGTCATTTGACCTTCCACCATAGACATGCCCTCCACACTGTTTACCACAGGGATTTCCATCCCACTGTCCACCACAGAGAAGTCCTCCCCACTCTCCACCACAAAAACATCCTTCTCACTGTCCATCACAGAAATGTTTTTCCCACTGTACACAACAGTGTTGTCCTCCCCACTGTACACAACAGGGACATCCTTACCACTGTCCACAACAAGGATTTTCTTCTTACTGTCCACAAACAGAGAAGTCCTCCCCACTGTCCACCACAGGAAAGTCCTCCACACTGTCAACAACAGGGATGTTCTCCCTACAGTTCACCACAGGGACATTCTCTTCACTGTCCACCACAAGGACGTCCTCTTCAATGTCCACAACAAGGAAGTCCTTACTTTCCACCACAAAGTATTCCTTCCCACCGTCCATCATAGGAATGCCCTACTTACTGTCCATGACAGGGAAGTCCTCCCCAATGTCCACTACAAAGATGTGTTTCTCACTTTCCACCACATGGATGTTTTCTTCAGTGTCCACCACAGGGAAGTTCTCCCCAGTGTAAAACACAGGGACGTGCTCCTCAATATCAACCACAGGGAAGTCCTCCACACTGTCCACCAGAAGGACGTACTCCTGTGCAACACAGCAGTGTCCTCCCCACTGTCCACCACAAGTACATTCTCCTGTGCACCAAAGGGATTTCCTCTCCACTATCCACCACAATTATGTCCTCCCAGTTTTTCACCACAAACATGTCCTTCTCACTGTCAGCCAAAGAAATGTCCTCCCCACTGTCCACCATGGGTTTGTACTTCTCACTGTCCACCCAGGGGACATTCTCCCTACTGTTCACCATAGGGACGTCCTCCTCACTTTCCACCACATAGAAGTCCATCCCACTGTCTACCACAGGGAAGTCCTCGCCACTGTCCACTACAGGGATGTCCTCCTCACTGAACATCACAGGGATGTCTTCCCCACAGTCCAAGACATACATGTGCTCTCCACAGTCCACCACAGGGATATCCTTCCCACTGTCCAACACAAAGAATTTCTCCCCACCATCCACCACATGAAAGTCCTCCCCAATATCAACCACAGGGACCTCCTCTTCACTGTCCACCACAGTGATGTCCTCCTCACTGTCCACCAAAGCGACATCCTCCTGTGCATCAGAGCAATGTCCTACCCATGGTCCAATACAAGGACATAGTCCATAATGTCCACCACATTTGAATCCTCCCCACTGTGTACAAAAATGATAACCTCCCCACTGTTTACTACAGAGATGATCTCCTCACTGACAACAACAGGGAAGTCCTTCCCACTGTCCACCACTGGGACGTGCTCCCCAATGTCTACCACAGGGAGGTCCTCCCCAATGTCTACCATAGGGAAGTCCTCTCCACTGTCCACCACAAGGAGATCCTCTCCAATGTTCACCACAGGGATGTCCTTCCCACTGTTTATCACAGAAACGTCCTCCTCACTGTCTACCAAAGTGATGTCCTCCACAGTGTCCACCACAGGGATGTCCTGCTGTGCACCAACAGAACATCCTTCCTACATTTCACAAGGACATATGCCCCAATGTCCACCAAATTGAAATTTTTTTCCACTGTCCACCTCAGGATCATCCTCCCAACTGGCCACCACAGAATCCTCCTCACCACTATATACCACAGGGATGTCCCCCTAACTGTCCACCAGATGTCCTTTTCACTGTCCACTGCAGAAATGTCCTCCTCACTGTCCACTAAAGGGATGTCCTTCTAACTGTCACCAAAGGGAAGTCCTTCCCACTGTCCACAACAGGGACGTCCTCCTCAATCTCCTACACAGGGACATCTTCCCCACTGCCCACCACAGTGACATCCTCTTCTGCAACACAGGAACATCCTCCCCATGGTCCACTTCAAGGAGGTGTTCCCTACAGTCCATTACATTGTAATACTCCCCACTGTCCACCACAAATACGTCCTCCCCACTGTCCAACACAGGGATTTTTTTCTCACTGTCAACCACAGGTAAGTCCTACCCACTGTCCACCTGAGGGACGACCTTCCACTCTCCACTACAGAGATGTCCTCCCCAGCGTCCACCATAGGGACATCCTCCACTCTGTCTACCACAGGGATGTCCTCCACACTGTCCACCACAGGGATGGCCTGACCATTTTCCACAACAGGGAAGTTCTCCCCATTGTCCAAAACAGAAATGTCCTCCTAATGGTCCACCAAAGAAATGTCCTTCCCACTGTCCACCAGAGGGACATCCTCCCCACAGTCCACCACAGGGAAATCCTCTCTGCTGTCCAACACAAGGATTTCCTTTCTACTGCCCCCCCCAGATACATCCTCCTTGGTGTCCACCACAGGGATTTCCTCCCCACTGTCCATCACAGGAATGTCCTCTACACTGTCCACCCAAGGGATAATCTCTCCAAATTCAACCATAGGGATATCCTTCTCACTCTCCACCACAGGGTCATCCTCCCCACTGCCCACTGCAGAAAATTCCTCCTCACTGTCCACCACAGGAATGTCCTCCTCACAGTCGACCACATGGATTTCTTATGCACTGTCCACTACCGTGATGGCCTTCCCACTGTCCACCACAGTTATGTGCTCCCAACTGTCCACCACAGTGATGTCCACCCCACTGTCCACCACTGGGAATTCCTCCCCACTGTCCATTATACCGATTTCCACCTCATTTTTCACACAGAGAAATCTTCCTAACAGTCCACCAGATTAGTGTCCACCACAGAAAAGTCATGCCCACTGTCCAACACAGGGATGTCTTCCCCACTACATACCACAGAAATGTCTTCCCCACTATCCACCACAGGGACATCCTCCCCACGGTCCATCACTGTGAAGTCCTCCCCACTGTCCAATATGGACATCAATCTCATTGTCCACCAAAGGGATATCCTCTGGACATTGGGGAAGGCTTCCCTGTGGTGGAACTCGAGGAGGATGACCCTGTTGTGGACAGTGGGCAGGACTTCCCTGTATTGGACAGTGGGCATGACTTTTCTGTGGTGGACACTAATGTGGTGGACAGTTAGGAAGATTTCTCTGTGTGAAAAATGAGGTGGATGTCAGTATAATGGACAGTGGAGAGGAATTCCCAGTGGTGGACAGTGGGGTGGACATCACTGTGGTGGAGAGTGGGGAGCGTGTGTCTGTGGCGAAAAGTGGGGAGCACAACCCTGTGGTGGACAGTGGAAAAGACTTCCCTGTCCACCACTTGGATGTCTTTTTCAATGTCCACCACAAGGAAGTCCTCTCCACTGTTAAACACAGGGACCTCCTCCTCACTTTCTACCACAGGGACATCCTCTGAACTGATGACAACAGAGAAGAACTCCTGTGCAACACAGCAATGTCCTTCCCACTGTCCAACACAGGGAAGTCTTTTCCACTGTCCACCACAGGGATGTCCTCCACACTTTTCACCACAGACACATGCTCCCCACTCTCCACCACAGGGTGTCCTCCACACTTTTCACCACAGACACATGCTCCCCACTCTCCACCACAGGGATGTCCTCCCCACTGTCCACTACAGGGATGTCCTCCACAATTTTCACCACAGACACATGCTCCCCACTCTCCACCACAGGGATGTCCTCCCCATTGTCCACTACAGGGAAGTCCTCTCCACTGTCCAATATAGAAATGTCCATCTCATTGTCCTCCACAATGAAGACCTCCCCACTGTCCATCATAGGCACTTCCTCCTCATTGTCCACTACAGCGATGTTATCCCCATTCTCCACCTAAGGGACATCCTCCCCACTTTCCAACACAGGAATATTCTTCTGTGCAACAAGGAACATACTCCCCATGGTTCAACACAAAATTGTACTTTACACTTTCCATGACAGTGAAATCCTCCCAACTCTTCACCACAAAGAAGTCCTCTTTACTGTCCTTCATAGTCATGTCCTCCTCCTGTCAACTACAGAAAAGTCCTCCCCTCTGTCCACCACAGGGACATCCACCCCACTCTCCACCACAGGGACATCCTCCCCACTGTCCACCAAAAGGATGTCCTCCCCACTGTCCAGCACAGAAAGTCCTCCCCACAATCCACATTGTGCTTACTATCCATCACATTGAATTCCTCAACACTGTCAAATACAAAGACATCCTCCACAATGTCCACCACAAGGATGTCCTCCCCACAGTCCACCAAGAGTATGTCCTTTCAACTGTCAACCACAGGGACATCTTCCCCACTGTCCACTACAGGGATGTACTCCTCACTGTCCACCACAATGAAGTCCTTTCCACTGTCCACAACAGGGAATTTGTCCCCATTGTCCTCAAAAGGGATATCCTCCCCAGTGTCCGCCACAGAAATGTCCTCAGTGTCCACCACAGTGACATCCTCTCCACTGTCCACCACAAAGACCTCCTCTTGTTTCCCCCAGAGACGTCATCCCCACTGTCAACCACAAGGGCATCCTCCGCGAAAACTATCACAGGGATGTCTTCCTCACTGTCCACCACAGAAACTTCCTTCCAAGTGACCACCAGAGAAACATCCTCCACACTGTCCGCCGCACTGTCCATAACAAGGAAGTCCTCCCCATTGTCCACCACAAGTATGTCGCACTCACTGTCCACCAAAGAAACGTCTTTCCCACTGTCAACCACAGGGACATCCTTCACACTGTCCACCATAAAGACCTCATCTTGTGTCCCACAAAGATGTTCTCCCCACTGTCCACCACAGGGGTGTCCTCCCCACTGACCACCACAGGGATGTCCTCCACACTATACACCACAGGCACAGGCACGTCCTCTCCACTGTGCACCACAGTGATGTCCTCCACACTATCCACCACAGCAAAGTCCTCCACACTGTACACCATGGGGACATACTCCTTTATACTACAGGGACGTCCTCCCCACTGTCCACCACAGGGGCATCCTCCCCACTAACCACAACAAGGATGTCCTCCACACTGTCCAAGATAGGGATATTCTCCCCACTGTCCACCATAGGTCAATCCTCCCCACAGTCTACCACCTGGATGTTCTCCCCACTGTCCATCACAGGGACGTCATCCTGTGCACCATATGTATGTCCTCCCAACTCTCCACCACAAAATGTCCTCCTCAATGTCCACCACAGGGATGTCCTCCCACCTGTCCAACATAGGCAAGTCCTATCTACTGTCAACCACAGTGACGTCCTCATGTGCACCACAGGAACTTCTTCTGAACTGTCCACCTAAAGGACATCCTCCCCACTGTCCACCACAGTGAAATCCTCCCCACTGCCTATCACAGGGACATTTTTGTGTGCACCACAGAAAAATCCTTCCCACTGTCCACTAGGACGTCTTCCCTACTGTTCACCACAGTAAAATCCTCCCCACTGTCAAGCACAGGGATGTTCTTACCACTGTCCACCACAGGCACATCCTCCCCACAGTTTACCACAGAGTTGTCCTCCTCAATGTCCACCACAGGGATATTCTACACACTGTCCACCAAAGGGACATTCTCCCCAATGTCCACCACAGGGACGTTTTTCAGACAAGGTCATCCTCCAGTGCATTATACAAACATTCTCCCCATTGTCCACCACAAGTATGTCCTCCGTGCTGTCTACCACAGTTAAATACTGTCCACCACAAAGACATCCCCATAGTCCACAAAAATGTTTTTGCCACTGTCTACCACAGTGAAATTTTTTCCACTGTCCACCACAGGGACGTTCTCCCTACTGTGCACAACCAGGACGTCTTCTCCACTGTCCACCATAGGGATGTCCTTTTCATTGTCCAACACAATAACATACTCTCAACTGTCCACCAGAGGGACTTCCTCCTGTGCACCATAAGAAAATTTTTCATGACATCATTCTGGTGGACAGTTGAAAGGACTTCCCTGTGGTGGACAGTTGTGAGGACTTCCCTGTGGTGGACAGTGAGTAGGATGTCCCTGTGGTGGACAATGGGGAAGATTTCACTGTGGTGGACAGTGGGTAGAACGTCCTTGTGGTGGGCTGTTGGGAGGACGTTCCTGTGGTGGACAGTGGAAAGTACGTGTCTGTGTGGACAGAGGTAAGGCCTTCCCTCTGGTGGACACTGGGGATGTCCCTGAGGTGAACAGTGAAAAGGACGTCCCCATTGTGGACAGTGTGGTGGACATCTCTGCGGTGATATTTACGAGGATATCCCAGTGGTGGTCCATGAGTAGGAAATTCCTGTGTTGGACAGAATAGAGGATTTTTCTTTGGTGGACAGTGGGGAGGACATCTTTGTGGTGGGCAGTGAGTAGGACATACTTGTAGTGGACAGTGGGGAAGACTTTTATGTGGCAGACAGTGGGGAGGATATTCCTGTGGTTTACAGTGGGGATGACATCCCTCTGGTGGACAGTGAGGAGGACTTGTCTGTGTTGGACAGTGGGGAAGATGTCCCTTTGATGGATACTGAGCAGGGCATCTCTGTTGTGGACAATGTGGAGGATATCCCTGTGGTGAACAGTGGAGAGGTTATCTCTGTGGTTGACAGTGAAGAGGACTTCTCTGTGGTGGACACGGGAAGTACATCCCTGTGGTGCACAGTGATGAGGACATCACTGTGGTGGAAAGAGAGGAGGACGTCCCTGTGGTGGACAGTGAGCAGGACATCACTGTGGTGGAAAGAGAGGAGGACATCCCTGTGGTGGACTATGGGGAGGACATCCCTGTGGTGGACTATGGGGAGGATGTCCCTGTGGTGTGAAGGACGTCCCTATGGTGGACATTGTGGAGGCAGGTCTATTGTCAGACCCATTTATCTTGGGTATTTTATACCTGGGAAAGTTCTCTTCTAAGATCTTTTTAGTCACCACATTGGCAGTCTAAGTCTTTTTTTTTTTTTTTTTTTTTTTTTTTTGGTTTTTCGAGACAGGATTTCTCTGTATAGCCTTGGCTGTCCTGGAACTCACTCGGTAGACCAGGCTGGCCTCGAACTCAGAAATCCGCCTGCCTCTGCCTCCCAAGTGCTGGGATTAAAGGCGTGCGCCACCACCGCCCGGCCAGTCTAAGTCTTTTTAGGAAAGGCTTTTACCCAGCCTAAAAAAGTATCTATAAAGCCTAACAAGTATTTGTTACTATATTTAGGAGGTTTGACTTTCATGAAGTCCACTTCTCAGTAGGCCCCATGTCTATCTCTTTGAAGTCTTCTTCCTGGGGGACATCTTGAATACCCAGCGTTAGTCAGGGCACAGGCCTCACAGTTTTTTATTACTGTTTCAGTTATCTCAGATAAGTTCACTACACAAAATTGAGAGGACTTTATCAAGTTCTTCAGGTGTTTAGCTCTTAGGTGAATTAAACAATGTAAATTTGTCACATATCTTCATCCTTCTCTCTGTGGAAGGACTTTTTTTAACATGGACATCAAGATGTTTTCTAAGACTTTCAACAGTCAGGATCATAGCTCTTTGAGCAGTCTTTTTAGCAGTCACCTGATTTTTTTTCAGCAACAGTATCCTGGGTTTTCTGATGTCCAGGACAATGACTTTTTAGCAGTCCCCTATGTCTGTAAATTGTCCCATGAATATTGGCAGTGGCAAAAGCATATTTGTTGTTAATGTCTTTTCTGGCAGGCTGCTTGTCCAAATCACTTGTTTCCCATCTACTATTGCTGTTCCCGCCACTCTCTTACCTTCAATCACAAAGCTTCTCCCATCAGTATACCAGTTCGGATTCCCTGCTAAGGTTGGTCTTCTTCCAGAATGTCAATACAGTGATGGATGAGGGAGGAATCATCAGTTTCAGGCAGCAAGGTGGCAGGGTTCAGGATGGCCAGGGAGGCAAAAAATCACCCTTTCATGTGGGCATTAGTCATCTATTGGTCAGGGGACTGCCGGATAATATTATCAAGGGAGTGGGGTCTCACAACAGTTATCTGTTGTCCCAGAGTCAATTTAAGCTAGGCCACAACAGTGACAGCTTTCAGATAAGTCTTAGTTCTTTGTAAGCCTTTAAGTGTAGTCAAATGTAGTGCCTGGCTTCTTTACAGGTAGCAGGGGTGTGTTCCATGGTAACTGGCAAGGAACCAGAATGTCCTATTGTAACAGTCTATGAATGTGAGGTCTAATTCTTTCTCTGGCTTCACAACTCATTGGGTACTGCCACACTTCAATAGAAGAGGCACTGGTTTTAGTCCAAGCTTTTGGAAATTTTGTTAACTATTTATTGTTTCAGAACTGAATATTTTGTTTCAGTATCCACCAGAAAGTCTATAGGGGTCTCCTTTACTCTCAAGTTCCCCTCTAGTCATCTTCAGTACCTTACGGGCCCTTCTTTTCTTTTTTGGGCAGTCTCAAGCCAAGTGTCTTCTGTTGCTCAGGGTTCCCTGTCTGTCTCCTTACTCTCTCTCTCTATCTCTTATAACTACAGCTAGTAGTCTAGACTTCAGTCTCTCTTTTATAATATATTTTTCTGTCTCTCTAACTAAATCCTGCAAGGTATAATCCTGTAATTTCTCTATATGCTATAACTTATTACCTTTCACCAGAGCCTGGCAGGGTAAACTGTCAGCCACTCCCTACCTGTAGCCATGTTGAAGTCTAAGTCTGGTCGGTTAAGGGGGGGTGTCTTCTAACCAGATCTTTTCTCGTTCTTCTGTGGTAAAGAGAACTGTAAAAGCTGCTGGTAATCATCCCAGGTAGGCTGGTGGAAAAAACATTAAAGACTCTTCCAGTCTGGTCAGACTGGTCCTGGTTCTAACTTCTATCCAGCAGTCCAAAGTCAAACTTAAAGGTGTGGTTATAGTCTGTCCCATAGTCACAAGTAACACAAAATGGACACAGAAAAACTAACACAGAAAAATCAACAGAAACCTGTCTCAACCAAGTACCAGCCGGGAAGGATTGCACATCTTCCCGAGTGCCAGCCAAGAGGAGTTCCACATCTCTCTAGCACTCCTTGCCAGCCGGGAGGGATTCTACTTCCTCTCTGGCCCCTGGTGCCAGCCAGGAGGTATTCCACGTCCTCCCAGGCACCGAAAGATTCCAAGACATCACTGAGAATCTCTTTGTCCACCCAGGGACGTCTCCCCAGGGCTGCAGCCAGTGGTTTTCCTAGCACATCTGCCATTCACTCTGTTTGTCTCTTCTCGAGACAGAACCAGCTGCAAACAGATGTAAAAAAACCCGCAAGTACTTTCACAGAACCAGCTTACTGAGACAATACAAAACAGAGAATGGGCCCAAAACACAGAAAAACACAGAGACAGAGACAAATTCATTGGCCAAAACACAAAAATATACCTCCAAGTAGGTTCTTAGAGCTTAGGGTGGTCACAGCTTCCCAGTCAGAAAACCAAAAATGTAAGGACCCCAGGAATGGAGGACCTCACCCAAGCCTCAGGAATTCGCAGCCACCCATTAACTGCAAGACACCAAACTTGATGTAATCAGCAAGAGGCATATTTTAATCAGTATACTGAGGTCAAGACCCATGACCCACGCAGGGGCAGTGGGGTCTGACCCTGGGGCTTTTGAGACAGAGAATTTAAAGCCCAAAACCACAACTCAGGGGGGAACCACAAACCAGGGGGAGTAAAGTAGGGCTATTGGAGAGCACCTGTGGAGAGTCCCAGCCCATTATTCAATTTGTGACAGGGTACAAAGAACAGGCTATTCTCTAAGAGACTATATGTCATCTATCTTGTGGTTAGTCAAGTTCCTGGTATCCAGGGTGTATGGGCACGAGACCCTATCTGTTCCTGGTCTCCAGGGTGCACGGGCATGCTAACTTGAAATCTCAGCTCAAACCTTATTCAATCTATCTTATGGTCAGTTTTTAGTTCCTGGTACCCCTAGTGCTTGGTCAGGCTGTCCTGAACTCCCAGCTCTGAACTCTATTTAATTTATCATATATTTTGTCTTGTGGATAGCTAGTTTCCTAGGACCCAGAGCACAGAATAAGCTGATCTGCACTCTTGACTTTATCTGTGGGAGGTTTAAAAATTTTTAACTCTTTCAGTGAGGATGTCCCTGTTGTGCACAGGAGGATGTCCCTGTGTTACACAGTGGTGAAAACTTCCCTGTTGTGCACAGGAAGATGTCCCTGTGGTGCACAGTGCAGAGGATGTCCCTGTGGTGAATAGTGGAAAGGACATCACTGTGCTGGACATTGGTGTGGATGACCTTGATATGGACAGAGGTAAGAACATCTTTGTGGTGAACAAGAGGACGTCCCTGTGGTAGACAGTGAGGAGGACCTTTCTCTGGTAAACAATAGGCAGGAAGTTTCTGTGATGGACAGTGGAGAGGACATCCCTGTGGTGGACAGTGTGAAACACGTCCCTGTGGTAAACAGTGTGTAGATTATCCCTTTGGTGGAGAGTGGGAAGGATGTCCCTGTGGTGAACAGTGATAAGGAGGTCCTCGTGGTGGACAGTGGAGAGGATCTTTCTGTGGTGGACAGTGGGGAAGAAGTCCCTGTGGTGGTCAGTAGTGACAATGTCCCTGTTGTGGACAGTGGTGAGGACATTTCTGTGGTGCACATGAGAACGTCGTTTTGGTGGACCGAGGGAAATATGTTCCTGTACTGGAGAGTGCATAGGATGTTTCTGGGGTGGAGAGTGGTGAGGACATCCCTGGTGTGCACAGGAGGATGTTCCTGTAGTGCACAGCAGTAAGGATGTCCCTGTTTTGCACAGGAGAATGTCCCTGTGGTGCACAGTGAGAAGGATGTCCCTGTGGTGAACAGTGGGAAGGACATCCCTTTAATGGACAGTAAAAAGGACTGTCCCTGTGGTGGACAGTGGGGAGGACATCCCTGGTGTGGAAGGTGGTGAAGACCTTCCTGTGGTAGACAGTGGGTAGGACATCCCTGTGGTGGACATTGGGAAAGATATTCCTCTGGTGGACAGTGATGAGTATGTTTCTGTGGTGGACATTTGAATGGATATCACCGTTCTGGAAAGTGGAGAGGACCTTCCTGTGTTGGAAAGTGGGAAGGAAATTTCAGTGGTGGACAGTGGGAAGGAAGTCCCAGTGGTGGACAGTGGGTAGGATGTCCCTTTAGAGGACAATGGGGAGGATGTCCCTTTGGTCAACTGTTGGGAGAATGTCCCTCTTTTGGACAGTGGGAAGTTCGTCCGTTTGATAGACAGTTTTGAGGACATTTCTGTGCTGGACAGTGGGGAGGACCTCCCTCTGCTGGACAGTGGAAAGGATGTCCCTGTGGTAAACAGTGGGGGGGATGTCCCTGTTGTGGACAGTAGGTAGATTGTCCCTTTGCTGGACAGTGGGGAGGAACTCTCTCTTGTGGAGGATATTTCTTTGGTGGACAGTGGGGAGGACATCTTCATGATGCACAGGGGGAGGGACTCCCTCTGGTGTACAGTGGGAAGGATGTCACTGTGGTGGACAGTGAGGAGGACATCCCTGTGGTGAACAGTGGGAAGGACGTCACTGTTGTGGAGAGTTAGGAGGATGTGTCTTTGGTGGACAGTGGGCAGGATGTCCCTGTGGTGGACAGTGTGGAGAATGTTTCTGTGGTGGACAGTTTGGAGGACGTCCTTGTTGCTGAAAGTGGGAAGGACATCCCTTTGGTGGACAGTGGGGAGAATGTCCATGTCATGAACAGTGGGAAGGACGTCCCTCTGTTGGACATTGGTAAATAAGTCCCTGTGGTGGACAGTGGGGAGGACATCCGTGTGGTGGAGAGCAGTGACAATGTCCCTGTTGTGGACAGTAGTAAGGACATTTCTGTGGTGCACAGAAGAATGTCCCTTTGGTGGACCATAGGAAGTATGTCCCTTTAGTAGAGAGTGAATAGTACATCTCTGGGGTGGATCGTGGTAAGGACATCCCTGGTGTGCACAGGAGGATTTTCTTTGGTGCACAGCAGTAAGGATGTCCCTGTTTTGCACAGGAGGATGTCCCTGTGGTGCACAGTGGTGAAGATGTCCCTGTGGTGGAGAGTGGGGAGACCCTCCCACTGGTGGACAGTGGGGAGGAAGTCCCAGTGGTGTACAGTGGGTAGGATGTCCCTTTGGAGGACAGTGGGGAGGATGTCCCTGTGGTCGACTGTTGGGAGAATGTCCCTCTTTTGGACAGTGGGAAGTATGTCCCTTTGGTAGACAGTGTTGAGGACATTTCTGTGCTGGACAGTGGAGAGGACCTCCCTCTGCTGGACAGTGGAAAGGACATCCCTGTGGTAAACAGTTGTGGGGGGATGTTCCTGTTGTGAACAGTGGGTAGATCGACCCTTTGATGAACAGTGGGAAGTAGGTCCCTTTGATGGACAGTGGAAAAGACTTCCTCGTGGTGAACTCTCTCTGGAGTACAGTGGGAAGGACGTCCCTGTGGTGGACAGTGGAATGGACATTAATGTGGTGAACAGTAGGGAGGATATTTTTGTGGTAATCAGTGGGAACGATGTCACTGTGGGGAACATTGAGAAGGATGTCATTGTTGTGGACAGTGGAAAGGATGTCCCTGTGGTCCACAGTGGTGAGGACATCCCTGTTGTACACAGAAGGATGTCCTTGTGGAGCACAGAGGGGAGGATGTGACTTTGGTGAACATTGAGAAGGACATCACTATGCTTAACATTGGTAAGTATGACCCTGTTGTGGACAGTGGCAAAGACGTCCCTGTGGTGGACAGTGGGGGGAACTTTCTCTGGTGGACAGTGGGGAGGACGTCCCTGTTGTTAACAGTTAGAAGGACATCTCTGTTGTGGTAAATCTCCTGCCCATAGGGAGTCCATAGAATAAAGACACAAGTCAATAAATATCAAATGAATGCTGCATGCCTAGATTGGGCAGATTTACCATTAAACTACACTATTCCCCGGCTATGAGAGCTCTTAACAACTTGCGGTTTCCTTGTTCAAGGTCTCCTTCGTCTTCTCTCCTTCCACCAACTGGCAACCTCCTCTGCTTCCACCAACTGCCAACTCCTCTGCTTCCACCAACTCCCAACTCCCCCCCGCTCTCCTGCTCTTATCCTCTTTTCCTGCCTCTGGCTCCTCCCACTCCTCTTCCACTGCCCAATCACTGGCTGGAGCCTTTATTTAACAAATTTGATTGGACAGAAGGTTTACAAGATTTACTCCTCCTTTGTGGCCCCTCCCAGGAGTGGAATTACCATGACAACAAGAGGCTAGGGCTATCCACCACATTTCCCCCTTTTTGTACAATAAAAAATTTTTTTCTTTTCACATATTAATTGAGCTCTAATTATATAACCATGTTGTGATTGTTAAAGTACAAGATAAACCTAACACCCAGTCCATCAATTTTGTTAACTAAATAGAACCTTTGCCATCTCTCTCAATTAAAAAACTTAGTTCTGAACCTGGCTTATGTCCTGTCTTCAGAATAAATAGCATCTGAGAATCATCCTCTCAAAGTAAATAGCCTGGGTTGGCTGTGAGATTATAAATCTTCAACCCCATCAGAAATCCAGAATGACTCAGTTAAATAAAGATATGTGAAGCATAAAGCATGGCTTCTAAAACTCAACTAATTTAAATAGACCACTGAACATCTAGACAGTTCCTTATTTCAAAACGTTAGAGCATCTCCACACATCTCTGTTTTAGACAGTTGGAAAAATGTCCATGTGGTGGACAGTGGGAAAAACATCACTTTGGTGGACAGTGGGAAGGACATCCCTGTGGTGGAGAGTTGGGAGGATGTTTCTGTGGTGGACAGTTTGGAAGACATCCCTGTGGTTGTCAGTGGTTAGGACGTCCCTACGGTGGACAGTGGGAAGGACAACCCTTTGGTGTACAGTGGATAGGATGTTTCTGTGGAGGACAGTGGAGAGGACCTCCCTGTGGTAAACAGTGGGTAGGTAGTCCCTATGGTGGACTGTGAAGAGGACGTCCATTTTTTGGACACTTGGGAGGATGTTTCTGTGGTAGACTGTGGGAAGGATGTCCCTGTTGTGGAGAGCAAGAAGGAACTCTCTTTGGAGGACAGTGGTAAAAACTTCCCTGTGGTGGACAGTGATTAGATGTTTCTGTGGTGGACAGTAAAATGGATGTCCCTGTTTTAGACAGTGGAGAGGACATCCCTGTGGTGGACAGTAGAGAGGACCTCCCTGTGGTGGACAGTGGGAAGGACATCCCTTTGGTGGACAATGAGGAGGACATCCCTCTGGTGGACAGTGAAGAGGATGTCCCTGCAGTGGACACTTTGGATGACGTCCTTGTGGTAGACAGCAGGGAGGACATCCCTTTGGTGGACCATGGAAAGGACATCCCTGTGGTGGACAGTGGGAAGCATGTCCCTGTTGTGGACAGTGGAAAGGATGGCCCTGTGACCCATAGTGTTGAGGACATCCTTGTTTTACACAGAAGAATGTCCCTGTGGTTCACAGTGGGGAAAGGTCCATGTGGTGAACAGTGTGAAGGACATCACTGTGCTGGACATTGGTGAGGACGACCCTGTGGTGGACAGTAATAAAGAAGTCACTGTAGTGGACAATGCAGGGGACGTCCATGTGGTGGACAGTAGTGACAATGTCCCTGTTGTGTACAGTGGAGAGGACATTTCTTTGGTGCACAGAAGAACATCCAGTTGGTCGACCATGGGAAATATGTCCCTGTAGTGGAGACTGCGTAGGACATATCTGGGGTGGAGAGTGGTGAGGACAACCCTGTCATGCACCAGAGGATGTTCCTGTGGTGCACAGTGGTAAGGATGTCCCTGTTTTGCACAGAAGAATGTACATGTGATGCACAGTGGAGAGGATGTCCCTATGGTGGAAAGTTGGGAGAACGTCCCTCTTGTGGACAGTGGGAAGGACGTCCCTGGGTGGACAGTGTGGAGGATGTCCCTCTGGTGGACAGCGGGGAAGACCTCTCTCTGGTGGACAGTGGGAAGGATATCTTGGCTGTGAACAGTGGAGAAGACGTCACTTTTTTGGACAGTGGGGAGGGCATCCTCATGGTGGACAGCGGGAAGAAAGTCCCTGTAGGGTGGACTGCCCTGTGGTGGAAAGTGGAGAGTATGTCCCTGTGGTGGACATTGAAACAGATGTCCCATTGTTGGACAGAGGAAAGATTGTCCCTGTGGTGGACAGTGGGGAGGATATCCCTGTTGTGGACAGTAGGGTGGACCTCCCTGTGGTGGACAGTGGGGAGTATGTCCCTGTGGTGGACAACTTGGAGGACATCCCTTTGGTTAAGTGTGGGAAGGATGTCCCTTTGGTGGACAGTGGAAAGGACATCCCTGTGGTGGACAGTGTAAAGTATGTCCCTATGGTAGACAGTAGTGACGATGTCTCTATTGTGGCCAGTGTGGAGGACGTCACTTTTTTGGACAGTGTGAAGGGCGTCACTTTTGTGGATAGTGGGAACGAAGTTCCTGTTTTGGACAGTAGGGTGGACCTCCCTGTGGTGGACAGTGGAGAGTATGTCCCTGTGGTGGACATTGGAAAGGAATTCCCATTGTTGGAAAGAGGAAAGGACGTCCCTTTGGTGTACAGTGTATAGGACGTTTCTGTGGTGGAGAGTGGAGAGAACCTCCCTGTGGTAAACAGTGGATAGGAAGCCCCTGTGGTGGACAGTGGGGAAAACATCTTTTTTTGGACAGTGGGGAGGATGTTTCTGTGGTAGACTGTGGGAAGGATGTTCCTGTGGTGGAGAGCGAGGAGGATCTCTTTGGAGGACTGTGGGAAAGACGTCCATAGGTGGACAGTGGTTAGATGTTTTTGTGGTGGACAGTAAAATTGAAATCCCTGTGTTGGACAGTGGAGAAGACCTCCATGAGGTGGACAGTGGGGAGGATGTCACTATTGTCGACAGTAGGAGAATGTCCTTTTTATGGACAGTGGTAAGTAAGTCCCTTTGGTGGACAGTGGTGAGGACGACCCTGTGGTGGATAGTGGGGAGGAACTTCCACTGCTGGACAGTGGGGAGGAGGTCACTGTGGAGGACAGTTGGGAGGATGTTTCTGTGGTAGACAGTTGGTAAATCATCTTTCTTTGGTGGATCATGGGAAGGATGTCCTCGTGGTGTACAGTGGAGAGAAACTTTCTTTGGTGGAAACTGGGAAGGACGTCCCTGTGTTAAACAGTGGGGAGAACATTTCTGTGGTGAACAGAGGGAAGGACATCCCTGTTGTGGACAGCTGAGAGAATGTCCCTCTGGTAGACACTGGGCATGATGTCCTGTGATAAACAATGGGAAGGTTGTCCCTGTGGTGGACAATTTGGAGGATATCCCTGTGGTTGAGTGTAGGAAGGATGTCCCTTTGGTGGACAGTGGAAAGGACACCCCTGTGGTGGACAGTGGGGAGGATATCTCTGTGGTGGACAGTGGGAAAAAAGTCACTGTGGTGGACAGTGGTTAGCACATCCCTGTTGTGGACAGTGGGAAGGACATCTCTGTGGTGGACAGTGGTGAGGACATACCTTTGGTGGACAGTGGAGAAAAACTTCCTCTTCGGGACAGTGGGTAGGATGTCCCTGTGGTGGACAGTTGGTAGATTGTTTGGTAGACAGTGGAAATAACTTTTTCTTTGGTGGACCGTGGGAAGGAAGTCCCTGTGGTAAACAGTGGGGAGGACATTTCTGTGGTGAACAGGGGGAAGGATGTCCCTGTTGTGGACAGTTGAGAGAATGTCCCTCTGGTGGACAATGGGCTGGATATCCCTGTGGTGGACAGTGGGGAGTATGTCTCTGTGGTGGACAACTTGGAGGACATCCCTTTTGTTAAGTATGGGAAGGATGTCCTTTGGTGGACAGTGGAAAGGACATCCCTGTGGTGGATAGTGGGGAGGACTTCCCTGTGGTGGACATTGGGAAGAACATCACTGTGGTAGACAATGGTTCACACGTCCCTCTTGTGGACAGTGGGAATTATGTTCCTGTGGTGGACAGTGGGGAGGATGTCCCTGTGGTGGACAGTTGGTAGATCATCCCTGTGGTGGACACTAGGGAGGACCTTTCTTTGGTGGACAATGAGAAAGACATCCCTGTGATGGACAGTGATGAGGACAGTTCTGTGGTGGACATTGGAAAGGACATCCCTGTGGTGGACAGTGGGGAGGCTGTTTCTGTGGTAGACAGTGGAGAGGAACTCTCTGTAATGGACAGTGGGAAGGACGTCCCTATGGTGAACAGTAGGGAGTATGTTCCTGTTGTGGACAGTGGGAAAGACGTCCCTTTGATTCACAGGGGAAAGATGTCCTTTTGGTAGACTGGGAAGGACCTCTCTGTGGTAGACAGTGGGTAGGTCTTCCCAGTGTTGGACAGTGAGGAGGATGTCTCTCTTTTGGACACTGCTGAGGATGTTTCTGTGGTAGACATTGGGAAGGACATCCCTGTGGTGAACAGCGGGGAGGATCCCTCTGTGGAGGACAGTGGGAAAGACATCCCTGTGGTGGACAGTGATGAGGATGTTTCTGTGGTGGACAGAAAACAGAATGTCTATGTGGTTTACAGTGGAGAGGACCTCACTGTGGTGGACAGTGGTTAGGACATTCCTGTTTTGGATAGTGGGAAGGGCGACCCTGTGGTAGACAGTGGGGAGGATGTCCTTGTGGTGGACAGAGGGAAGGACATCCCTTTGTTCGACAATGGGAAGGAGGTCTGCTTGGTGAACAGTGGGAAGTACGTCTCTTTGATGGATAGTCGGAAGGATGTCCCTATGGTGGACTGTGGAAAGGACATATCTGTGATAAACAGCGGGGAAGACCTCTCTGTGTTGGACAGTGGGGAGGACGTCCCTTTGGTGGACAGTGGAAAGTACGTTCCTGTAGTGCACCGTGGTGAGGCCCACCCTATTGTGCATAGGTGGATGTCCCTGTGTTCAGAGTGTTGAGGATGTCCCTGTGGTGAACAGTGGGTAGGACGTCACTGTGCTGCATATTGGTGAGGAAGACCCTGTGGTGGACTGTGGTAAGGAAGTCTCTGTGGTGGACAGGGGAAAGGAACTCCCTCTAGTGTACAGTGTGGAGGACATCCCTGTGGTCAAAGAGTGGGAAGGATGTTCCTGTGGTGGACAGTTGTGAGGATGTCCCTGTGGTGGACAGAGGGAAGGATGTCCCTTTGTTGGACATTGGACAGGACATCACTGTTGTGGACAGCATTGAGGATATTACTGTTTTGGAAGGTGGGGAGGACCTCCCTGTGGTGCAGTGTGTGGAGGACGTCCCTGTGATGGACAGTGGAAAGGACGTCCCTGTGGTCGACAGTGGAGAGGACCTTCCTGAGGTGTACAGTGGTAAGGAAGTCCCAGTAGTGGACAGTGGTTAGAACGTCACTGTGGTGGACTTTGGGAAGGACATCCCTACAGTGAACAGTGGGAAGTAAGTAGCTGTTGTGGACAGGGAGAAGGATGTGCCTGTGGTTGACAATGGAGAGGATGTCTCTATGGTGGACAGTTGGGAGGACGCCCCTGTGGTGGACAGTGGAAAGGATGTCCCTGTGGTCGACAGTGGAGAGGACCTTCCTGTGTGGACAGTGGGAAGGAAGTCCCAGTGGTGGACAGTGATGAGGATGTTTCTGTTGTGGACAGAAAACAGGATGTCCATGTGGTTTACAGTGGAGAAGACCTCACTGTGGTGTACAGTTGTTAGGACATCCCTGTTTTGGATAGTGGGAATGATGACCCTGTGGTAGACAGTGGAGAGGATGTGCTTGTGGTGGACAGTTTGGTGGATGTTTCTGTGGTGGACAGAGGGAAGGACGTCCCTTTGTTCAACAATGGGAAGGAGGTCTCATTGGTGGAAAGTGGGAAGTACGTCTCTTTGATGGATAGTCGGAAGGATGTCCCTATGGTGGACTGTGGAAAGGACGTATCTGTGGTAAACAGCGGGGAAGACCTCTCTGTGTTGGACAGTGGGGAGGATGTCCCTTTGTGGACAGTGGAATGGATGTCCCTGTAGTGCACCATAGTGAGGCCCACCCTATTGTGCACAGGTGGATGTCCCTGTGGTTCAGAGTGTTAAGAATGTCCCTATGGTGAACAGTGGGTAGGATGTCACTGTGCTGGATATTGGTGAGGAAGACCCTGTGGTGGACAGTGGTAAGAAAGTCTCTGTGGTGGACAGGGGAAAGGAACTCCCTAGTGTACAGTGGGGAGGATATCCCTGTGGTAAATAGTGGGAAGGATGTCCCTGTGGTTTATAGTTGGGAGAACGTCCCTGTTATTGACAGTGAGAAGGAAGTTTCTTTGGTAGAAAATGGGGAGGGCATCCCTTTGTTGAATAGTGGGGAGGAACTCCCTCTAATGGACAGTGGGGAGGACGTCCCTGTGGTGGACAGTGGGGAGGAGTTCCTTGTGGTGGACTGTGGGAATGACGTCCCTGTTGTGGACAGTGGAAAGGATGTCCCTTTTATCCACAGTGGTGAACAGTCCCTTGTGTGCACAGAAGGATGTCACTGTAGTGCACAGTGGGGAGGATGTCCTTGTGGTGAACTGCGGGAAGGATGTCTCTCTGGTATATAGTTGTGAAGGTCTCCCTTTGGAGGACAGTGGGAAGGACATCCCATTGGTGGACAGTGGGAAGTACGCCCCTGTGGTTGGCAATGGGAAGAACGTTTCTGTTGTGGAGAGTGGGGAGGATGTCCCTGTGGTGGACAGTTGGGAGGATGTCTCTGTGGTTTCCTGTGGGAAGGATGTCCCATTGGTGGACAGTATACAGGATGTTCCTGTTGTGGACAGTGGGAAGGATGTCCTTGTGGTGGACACTGGGAAGGATGTACCTGTGGTGGACAGTTGTGAGGACCTCTCTTTGTAGGACAGTGGGAAGGACGTCCCTTTAGTGGACAGTGGGAAGGACGTTTCTGTGGTGGACAGTGGTGAGTATGTCCCTGTGGTGGAAAGTTGGGAGGACATCTCTGTGGTTTACTATGGGAAGGATGTCCCTTTTGTGGACAGTAGAAAGGACGTCACTGTTGTGGACAGTGAGGAGGAACTCCCTGTGGTAGACAGTGGGTAGGATGTCCCTGTGGTTGACAGTAGGGATAACCTCTCTCTGGTGGACAGTGGGAAAAACATCCCTGTTGTGGACAGTGATGAGAATGTTTCCGTGTTGGACAGTGGAAAGGACGTCATTGTGGTCAAAAGTGGAGAGGATCTTCATATGGTGGACAGTGGAAAGGAAATCACAGTTGTGAATGGTGAGGAGGAGGTCCCTGTGTTGGACAGTGGAGAGGACCTCCCTGTGGTGGACAGTTTTGTGGACGTACTTTTGGTGGACAGTGGGAAGAACATGACTTTGGTGGACAGTGGGAAAAACATCCCTTGGTGGACAGTGGGAAGGACAGCCCTGTGGTTGACAGTGGGGAGTATATTCCTGTGGTGTACTGTGGGGAGGACCTCACTGTGGTTGACAGTGAGTAGGACATCTCTGTGGTGGACAGTGGCAAAGATTTCCCTGTTGTGGACAGTGAGGAGGACATCCATTTTGTGGACTGTGGGGAGGATGTTTCTGTTGTGGAGAGCATGGAGGATCTCTCAGTGAAGGACAGTGGGACAGATGTCCCTGTGGTGGACAGTGATGAGACATTTATGTGGTTGACAGTAAAAAAAAAGTCCCATGGTTGACAGTGGAGATGACCTTCCTGTGGTGGACAGTGGGAAGAACATCACTGTGCTGGACATTGATGAGGAAGACCCTGTGGTGGACAGGGTTAAGTATGTCTTTGTGGTACACAGGAGTACGTCCTTGAGGTGGACAGTGAGGAAAACCTCCCTCTGGTTAACAGTGAGTAGGACATCCCTATGGTTGACAGTGGGGAGGATGCCCCTGTGGTGGACAGTAGGAAGGACGTCCTTGTAGTGGACAGTGGAAATGATGTCCCTGTGGTTGACAGTGGGGAGGACATCCCTGTGGTGGACAGTGTTAAGGATGTCCTTGTGGTACACAGGAGAACATCCCTGGAGGGAACAGTGAGAAAAACCTCCCTCTGGTGAACAGTGGGTAGGATGTCCCTGTAGTAGACAGTGGGAAGGATGTCATTGTGGTGGACAGTGAGAAGGGCATCCCTGTGGTGCACAGTGGGGAGGATGACCCTGTGGTGGACAGTGGGAGGACATATCTGTGGCAGACATTTCTTTGTTGCACAAAAGAACATCCCTTTGGTGGACCCTGAGAAGTATGTCCCTGTAGTGGAGAGTGTGTAGGACATCTCTGGGGTGGACAATGGTGAGGACGTCCCTGGTGTGAACAGGAGGATGTCCACATGGTGCACAGTGGTGAGGATGTCCCTGTAGGAAGGACGTTTCTGTGGTGGACAGTGGGAAGGATGTCCCTTTTTTGGACAGTGCAGAGGATGTTTTTGTGGTGGACAGTTTGAATGATGTCCCTGTTGTGGACAGCGTGGAGGACCTCTTTGTGGTGGACAGTGGGAAAGACATCCCTGTGGTAGACAGTGGAGAGGACCTACCTATGGTAGTGGGAAGTATGTCCCTGTGGTAGACAGTGCGGAGGACATCCATGTGGTGTACACTGGGGAGGATGTCCCTCTGGTGGACAGTTTGGTGGACGTCCCTGTGGTAAACAGTTGGAAAAACATCCCTTTGGTGGACATTGGGGAGGATATCCCTGTGGTTTACAGTTGGGAGAACTACCCTGTTGTGGACAGTGTGAAGGACATCCCTTTGTGGAAAGTGGGGAGAATGTCTTTTTGGTGGACAGTGTGGAGGACCTCCCTCTGGTGAACAGTGGGTAGGACATCCCTGTGGTGGACTGTAGAAAGGACATCCTTGTGGTAGACAGTGGAAACGATGTCCCTGTGGTTGACAGTGGGGAGGACATCCCTGTGGTGGACAGTGGGGAGATGTCCCTGTGGTGGACTGTAGAAAGGACATCCTTGTGGTAGACAGTGGAAACGATGTCCCTGTGGTTGACAGTGGGGAGGACATCCCTGTGGTGGACAGTGTTAAGGATGTCCTTGTGGTACACATGAAGACGTCCCTGGAGTGGACAGTGTCAAAAACCTCCCTCTGGTGAACAGTGGGTAGGACATCCTTGTAGTGGACAGAGGAAGGACATCACTCAGATGGTCATTGGAAGGACATCACTGTGGTGGACATTGAGAAGGACCTCCCTCTGGTGAACAGTGGGGAGGACGTCCCTGTGGTGCACAGTGGTGAGGACTTCCCTGTTATGCACAGGAGGATGTCCTTGTGGTGCACAGAGGGGAGGATGTCCCTTTGGTTAACAGTGGGAAGAATGTCACTTAGCTGGACATTGTTGAGGATGTCCCTGTGGTGGTCAGTGGTAAGTACATCCTTGTGGTAAACAGGAGAATGACTTTGTAGAGGAGAGTGGGTAAAACATCCCTGTGGTGTCCAATGGTGTGGATGTCTCTGTGATGGATGGTGGGAAGAATGGACCTGTTGTGGACTGTGGGGAAAACATCCCTGTGTTGGACAGTGGGAGGAATGTCCCTGTGGTGGACATTGGGGAGGAAGTCCCTGTGGTGGACAGTGGAATGGATATTCCTGTGGTGGACAGTGGGGAGGAAATCCCTGTGTTGGACAGTGGGTAGGATGTCCCTGTGATGGACACTGGGAGGACATCCCTCTTTTGGACAGTGGAAAGGATGTTCCTGTGGTGGACAGTGTGAAGGACATCAAGGTGGTGGACAGTGAAGAGCATGTTTCTGTGGTAGAGATTGGGAAGGATGTCCATTTGGTTGACAGGAGGGAGGACCTCTCTGTGGTGGACTGTATGAAGGACGTTCTTGTGGTGGACAGTGACAAAAAAGTCCCTGTTGTGGAAAGTGAGGAGCATGTCACTCTGTCGGACTATGGGGAGGAATTTTATGTGTTGGACATTTGGAAGATGTTCCTGTGGTGGACAGTGGGAAGGACGTCACTTTGTGGATAGTCAGACGTTCCTGTGGAAGACAGTTGTGAGGACATCCCTGTGGTGGACAGTGTAGAGGACATCCATGTGGTGGAGAGCGGGGAGGTCATTTCTGTGATGGACAATGGGTAGGACATTCCTGTGGTGGACAGTTGGGATGACATCCCTGTGGTGGACAGTGGAAAGAACGTCCCTGTTGTGGACAATGGGGAGGATGGCCCTGTGGTGGACATCAGAAAGGACATCACCTTGGTGGACAGTAGAGAAGATCTCCCTGTGTTGTACAGTGGGAAAAAGGTCCTTGTGTTGGACAGTGAGAAGGACATTTATGTTGTGAACAGTGGGAAAGACGTCCCTGTTGTGGACATTAGGAATGACCTCCTTGTGGTGAATAGTGGAAAGATGTTCCTCTGTGGACATTGGGGAGGAACTTCCTGTGGTGGGAAGGGCGTTTCTGTGGTCAACAGAGGAAATAACGTCACTTAGGTGGACAGAGGAAAGATACCTTGTGGTGGACAGTAGAGAGGACCTTTCTGTTTTGGACAGTGGAAAGATAACCCTGTTGTGGACAGTGGGGAGGATGTCCCTGGTGTGGACAGTGGAAAGAACATCCCTCTGGTGGACAGTAGAGAGGACCTCCCTGTGGTGAACAGTGGGAAGAAGGTCCCTGTGGTGGACTGTGGAAGTAAACTTATATTGTGGACAGTGGGAAGGACGTCCCTGTTGTGGACATTGGGAAAGACTCCATGTGAGGGACAGTGGGAAGCATGTCTCTCTGGTGGACAGTGGGGAGGACCACCCTGTGGTGGACAGTGGGAAGGATGTCCCTGTGGTGGACAGAAGAGAGGATATCACTGAGGTGGACATTAGGAAGAACGTCCCTGTTGTGGACAGTGGGGAGAACATCCTTGTTGTGGACAGTGGAAAGAACATCCTTGTGGTGGGACTTCCCTTTGGTGGACAGTGGGAAAAAGGTCCCTGTGGTGGACAGTGGGGAGGACATATCTGTTGTGGACAGTGGGAAAATGTCCCTGTTGTGGACATTGGGAAAGATCTCCTTGTGGTGGACAGTGGGAGGATGTCACTCTAGTGGACAGTGGGGAAAGCCTCCCTGTAGTGGACAGTGGGAAGGACTTCCCTGTGATGGTCAGAGGGGAGTATGTCACTGAGGTTGACAGTGGGTAGGACATCACTGTGGTGGACAGCTGGGAGAACCTTTCTCTGGTGTGGATAATGGGAAAGGACATCCTCTGTTGTAGACAGTGTGGAAGGAAATCCCAGTGGTGGACTTGTGGGCAGGACGTCCTTGTACAACAGTGGTGAGGATGTTACTGTGGTGCACTGG